>NC_049903.1:19350762-19614823 GCF_001411555.2 Juglans regia
GCAGGTTAAAGCAGATAAGAGAGCCAGGCACGCATCCAAAACGCTCCCCCTTCAATTTTTTTTTTATAGGTAATCAAGAAGTTTTATTCATAGAAATAGGCACAACCCAAGTACACAGGGAGTATACAAGGGAAATCCCTAGGTATAGTTTACAAACGAAAGTAGAAAATCATGGACATTTAGTCCATTACAAACATTGGCCCCTAGGTATAGCTTACAAACGAAAGTAGAAAGTCATGGACATTTAGTCCATTACAAACATTGGCCCCTCCTTTTATTATTTGGATAAGCACCTACTTGCTCTTTTTTAATGCAGAAGCAGGAGAACATGTCCTATTATAATCACAATTTAAGATCAAGATTTCATTTTCTTCAATGAATTTTGAACTTAAGTGTGGGGATGTTCCAAAGCTCTAAGAAACAACTTTGTTAGGGGGTTGGCTGTGACTGTTCTTTAGTTGTTTGTATATTAGTTGTTCATATATATACGCCATATGCTAAAATCTTAGAAGAGAGAAGGAAAAAACAGAGAGCTTCTCCAGGTTAAATGAAACTACTTACTTGTACACAACATCAACAGCTTTGCGTATATCCCAGCACAGTATATAAGGGTCCTTCAAGGAAAATATTTTTTACAAGTAAACAAGAATTTTATTGATGATATAGATAGGCATAGCCCAAGTATTTGACACATGCAAGAGTGACAACTAAGCATGAGTGTCTATTGATACAAGGAAATCATGGTAAGAGCCCTTCAAGGAGATTGAATGTCAGAAAATCTAAATTTAACATTGCTTGGATGAAAAATGGACAGATAAACCAATCACATTTGATCAAAAGATGCTATTTATGGGCTCAAAGGGAAAAGTTAATTATCTAACAACTTGAACTGAGAGATGAAACATTTAAAATATTTACCTTGCGGCCTCCTGTATATAAATAGTTTCCATCTTTTGAGAACTGGACCTGTGATGGAAAATTATTTTTTCCTTTATTCTAGTTAGAATAATTAAAATGAAGTAAATAATGGGAACACTGACTTACATGTGTAATCCCACCTTCTTGACCATGCAAAACATATAAAAGTTCCATATTATCTTCTCTATATATCGCAGTTGTCTGACTGTAAGAACCCATAGCTAGCAATCCACTCTGAGTTGGGCAAAAAGCCAGTGCAGATACAATGCCTGTAAATAGTATATATATATATATAATTAAAAAAAAAGCAGGATACATCATTCATCATTACATTTGTCAATAGAAAATTTCACTAAGGCCCCGTTTGGATGTTAAGATGGTCTCAACTCATCTCATCTCATCTCATCCAAACACCACTCAAACATAAACACTTTTCAATTTCAAATTTTCAACTTTTTCATCTAATCATTACAACTTTCCCAAACTTCCAAAAAAAACACAAAAAACAATTCAACTTTTTCAAATCCCAAAACAAAAAATATTAAAAAATAATATTTTAACTTTATAATTTTTTTATTCAACTTTTTCTCTCTCCTTTCCCAAAACCCCATAAAACATTTTAACTCAAACCACTTCACTACTATTCACATACTATTTCCATCTCATCTCATCACATTTCATTTCATCTCATCTCATATCAACATCCAAACGAGGCCTTAGGTTGCTAAGAGCAAGTACCTGTGAGGCCTTCTTTATTCCCTTGAAGCGTTGAATGTTGTTTAAAATCTCTACCAGGGCGATGTAGGTCAAACACCCTAACAGCTTTGTTGTATCCAGCAAATATCCTATGTGACCAAAAATCATTGGATCATCTGTTAATTGGCACCCAAAGACAACGTCCATGGCATGTATACACCCTAGTTAGAGTGCTGGTTTATATGAAACAAGAACTGTGGGGAAAATTTAAAGTCAATTATAAACAGAAATTTTAAATGATGCACCAACCACAGTTCCATTATAAAATATTAGCATCTCATTGGAGTCGAAAGTGATAATTACATGCACCGCAGTCCAAGAGTCAATGCCATTTTAATTCTGATATAAAAGCTGAAATGGAGCACTTCAAATCATGTACCATCCTAAAAATCTTGCTTACTTCGTCCCAGTGGGATTGAATGCAATTGAAAATGCAGCCGTTATTTCGTCCATGGAATCATAAGCCCGGTATGTGCAACGCAGCTGAAATTTCAGTCAAAGGCAATGGTCATTAATCAGATATATTTATATAGAAACCCTAAATAATCAAATGAGCATGCAAACTTCAAAAATGGTGATCTGAATATACATGTTGTGAATGTTAAGGGTTGGAACCACAATGCCTTTATGATGCAGGAAAGGAGGGGAGAACCCATGAAATAGCCTGAATAGTGTTATGCAAGAAACCCTTTTTCACCAATGGAAGGTCAATTTCTTAAGAGCAGCCCACAATTGAGAAATGATTTTATCGTAGAATGTTTTAACCTATTGTACTCTTCTAGGCCAAGGATCGGAGGTGGAGACATGGCCCTTTGAAGCCCTTCTAAGAAATTGAAGTTTGCCATCTGGTCATTCTATAAGGTTCTCACTATACAAGAGAGAAAACATTTTCCTTAGAGAAGTATTTGAAGGACTATGGGGCCCCGTAATGCAGCAGCTTTTGTCTGGAAAACTTCTTTAGGAAAGATCCTTGTTGTAGATAACCTAAGGGAACATTGGATCATTGTGGTCAATTGATGCTGTATGTGTAAATAGAACGGTGAAGTAGATCATTTGTCACTTCTATGTGATGTTGCTCGGGCTCTCTGGAACAATTTCTTTGGCAGGGAGGGGTAAGCATGGGTCATGCCAAAAAGGGTGGTTGACTTGCTTGCATCTTGGCGAGGTCTGTGTGGCAGTCCACAAATAGCAACAATAGGGAAGATGGCTCCCATATGCTTACCATGGTGCATTTGGAGCGAACGAAACAATAGACTCTTTGAGAACCTTGAGCAAAGTATGGATGAAATTAAAAATTTCTTCTTTAGCACTTCTTTGGGCTTACACGATAGACTTTAACATACTAAATGTCCATGATTTTTTCTTTATCAGCTTATAATTCTAACTAGGTTTTTCACTTGTATATAACCAATGTACTTGAGCTATGCCTTGCCTTAGAGCCCCTTTTCAAGTCTTAGAGCTTGCTATCTTGCTAAACCACCAATCTCATTTACATATAAGTAATAATAACTAAGCACCTTGCCTGAAGTAACATCCCAAAGATGAATGGGATGGTCACGAGCAGTACTTGCAAAAACGCAGCTAACTGGGTCTGAAATGTAAATCAATACTCATATCAAACTTCCATTTATAATATCATCAGTCAATTGCAAAAGCAATCTATGTAACCACAAATATATATATATATATATATATAAGTCATAGAAAAAGAAGAGAGATTATAGAAGCACCTAAAGCAGACATATACGGATACCAACAGAAGTCGTACACAGACTCTCCCTCATTCATGACAAGGTTTGCAGCATAGGAATCTGCATCTTAGAGTTGCAAAATAAATTCATATGTACAAAGAAAAAGTAAAGCATGTGATCACAACAAACTTAGGTGAAAAGAACCCAAAATTAGCTTTTATACATCATTTGAAAAAGTCAGGATTCTTGTTAAATCATTCTCAGTGAAGTGAAACTTCAGCAATACACTTGGAAAGTAGTACCCCTTAGTCTGTCTTACTTGAAACCATCCTTAGAGAGAGCTAATGGAATAGTGTAATAAATTATAGTAATGCTACATACAATCGTAGAGTGCCCAAGCACCACGCAATCATTTTGAAAAAGAGTTGGGACCTACTATTAAAAAATTAGTTTTTTTCATGTGAGTCCCGTATTTACTCATTTTTTTCAAAGAGGTTGCACAGTGCTGCGCACTCCGTGACAAAAAAATATAATTTCTCTAAATTATAACATTCATATATTGGCTAAGTGTAAACTTACCTTCATCAGAAGCTGTATAACAATTGCTAACATCACCATCACTTCCATAATCCGGTCTATTAAAGAAAAGAAATACTCAGTAATTTAAGAAATTATCCATTATCTCATATAATGCATCAAAATGACACTAAAGAATTAGGAGAAAAAACCAGTCTTCCTAACCATAGTCTTACAAGTTCTCTCTCTCTAGCATTCTCGGAATAGCTTTTTACCTTTAAAAATAAAATCAAGAGAATTTTTTTTCCAAAATACTATCATAGCAGCATCTTATCCTTTGTTTTTGGTCTTTTGAAAAAATTACCATTAGCTCATGACACACCAACAAATGACACAATAGTGCATATAGAAGCATGAGCAAAAAAGGATGATATGTTATAATTCAAAACGGGTGATAATTCATTGGACGCGTTCTTAACATGCTTCTTAGGAGTCCACTTCTAGCATTCTCAGATAATATTTTCTTTGGTCTCTTTTCTTTAAAGCATTAAATTCAGACTTAAAAGCAAGAAAATTGATTCCAAAATGATACCCAAGCAGCCTCATTTCTTCAAAAATACAAGTTGCATTGCTCTTTCGAACCGTGGAATCTCTGTAAATCATTAAAAGAAGGGAAGAAAAAAGGCAAATAAACAGTATAAAAAACTCACAATGTGAACGTGCGAAGTGTATTGTCCTCAGAGCTTGTAAGGAAACGCGACCCATCCGGTGACCTTCAACCTCAGAAATAAACTCAAAGTCCAAAATGCTAAAAAAAATTTAAACTAAATTTAAAAACGAAAAAAATTGGTCGGAGTGCAGTAGGGAGATTACTATATGTACCATTTTACGCCTTTAAGAAAATTGTTAGGGTTTGTAGCAGTTCTGTACTGGTGGTAGAAATGGTAGGTTCTATGTGGAGGAACATCGAACCGAATCACAGGCCACGAGTATTCTTCCTGTGTAGGTTGAGTCATTTCTTCGACTCCGGAGGGGGAATCGGACGGGTGATTCTCCTCTTCTTCTCCCACTGCTTCCGTTACAGACATTGTCGACCAAAACGCAGCGTCTCTTTGGCCTCGGACTTCGAGCCTTCGTCTCCGTCTGAGATTTTTGGTATTGGGCGGTAAAATGGTAGTCGGAGCTGCGCCTGCGGTCGACACTGACTGACGTTTAGTGGGTGAAGGAGTCGTTTTTTATTTTTACTTTTATAATTTTTTTTTTATATCTTTAACTTTTTCCTTAGGGTGAGCAGCGGGCCCGCACCGACCATGCAGGGCTCGCTGATCGCAACGCGGCTCGTCCCGCTCCGTCTTTTTATATATAAAAAATTAAATTTAAATATTTATATAAATATTTACATTAAGTCTTATATTATTTAAATATTATTATTATATTACCTTAATCTTCTATACAAAAATTAGTTTAAAAAATTAAGATAATATAAAATATAACTCTAATGTGCTTAAATTCTTTTTGTATTTATAAATTTTGATTTATAATTTAAATTATATTATAATTTTGATCCAAAAAAAATTTTTAAACTTAATAAATCGTGTGGCTTGGGCGGGGTGCAGTTTCGATCCCACCCCCGGCACTGGGGCGGGGGGCGAGGAAGGGTCCACGATATTTCTTATATGTTTATATTTTTAATATTTTTTATAAATTATATGAAATATCATGTTAATGAGACAAAATGAACTGTATAATTACAATGTACAATGACAATATAGCAATTCTCCTGGTAGGGATATTTGAACCCTACAATTTTAGCTAAGAGATAAAGTCAAGAAGGGACTTAGACTCCTAAGAAGGAGATGACTCAGACTCCTAATAAGAGATAGACTCAGATTCTTAAAAGGAAAATGTTTCACAAGGTAAATTGGATTTTATCACTCCAAAAAAATAATCTTTATAAATAACCTACAGGAGGTAGCAAATGGGGAACTTGATTCACTTCTTCTTTATATACATTTACTCTCATATTGCAATACTGACTTTGGCATCGAAGTGTTCCTAGGGCAACTAGTGCCGCCCATTTATTCATAGCAGGTCATCCGTGTGGTTGGTGGTGTGAAACAAGTCCTTAATAGTGGCGCCGTCTATGGGATCTATATAAACTTCAACATGATTTTCACACACCAACCACCACGCAATCGCACAACCGCAATTTCTTAATACCGAAAAGGAGAGTAAGGGAATTCTGTGACTCACGAGAATGTATTCAAAAAATCATATAAGATCTCCTTACTCTGTTATTTTTCTTTTGGTTTACGAACTAACGTTGCATCGAATCAAATATATATATATATATATATATATTATACGTGGAGGAAGAACACATGAAACAAATGCACTACACACATGCACCATACACTGTCTAAGTATGTAGGAAAGGGTACACGGCGTACACCCACTTTCTCCACCATGCGGAAGCCGCAACCACTGGTGACCCACCGGTGATACAATGACGGCGGAGATGTAGTGACAGCGGAGGCTTTCACCTGAAACTCACTGAATCGAAGTGTCGTGCACAGTGTGGGTAAAGAGCAACAAGCTGTCGGAGGCCCACACACCGGCGTCTGTGAGCTTGTAGGGCAACCACCACCCACCAACCATACCGCCAACGATTTCTGTAGCCGGTGGGGTGGTTCCTCAACACCGGTAGCCAGTTGCCTTTGGCACAGCGTGGGCAGAGGGTGCACACTGTCGAAGGACACCAAACTAGGCGTCTATGCGCCGGCTAGCCCAGAGCCGACCAACACCTTGCTCATCGACGTTGTCTGCCGTCGGCGCGGTGGTTCCCGACCCTTGAAGCTCCTCGCCATGCACCTTGTTGTTCTTGCTCGTGCACACCAAAGGAGACCATTCGGCGCCAACTGCTCCTCACCATGCACCTCATCGTTCTCGCTTGCAAGCACCAAGGGAGACCACTTGGCTCCAATTGCTCCTCGCCGTTCTCGCCGTCCTGCACCCGTTACCCACACTGTGCATGGCATGCACAATGCATGTCAGGGACTTTCCTCTCAACATGTCGTTGCCGCAACAGCACACCATGAAGGTTGTGCACCGTGTGAACAATGGGAGCACAATGGTGAGCAACCCGAGGGAACCAGCTCAACCACCACCTACTTCACCAGATATTTATGTAGTCGAAAAGGAGGTCTAGACACCTCACAGTGCTGCTCGCCGAGAGTCCCTCGCCATTCTCACTTGTGCGCACTACAAGCAGCTCGCTCAACTATGCAGAACAAAGTAGTTGCCCACTGAGTTTATTCGCCACAGATTTTGCCAGTGCTCTTTGCCACAAATCTGTATGGAAACCTCATGCAACAGATCGATACACCAGAATAGGGAGAAAAATATTCTTTGACTCATTGGATCATTAACGAAAGTCTAGATAAGTTTTTCTACTTTCTTCCCTTTTGTATTTGTTTTACTAACATATGTGAAATAATGGGAAAACATGAGAGGAATAGAGCAGATACATGACGTATACTACGTGTACATGCATGCCCTACTGGCCAAAATATATGTACATGCATGTCCCACGTAAAACCTGCAATGTGCATGGGACGCACAATGTGGGCAACTGTTGCATATCGGAGCCGTGTACCCACGGACTTTCGAAAGATCTGTTGTACCCAACAGATCGAAACCATAACTCCACTGCAACGCCATGGCCAACACAATTGTAGTTCATCTCGCCACCCTCATGGAGAGCAACACTTCGCCAGAGTCACACAAGTGTAGATAATATCTCCTGGTTGCTAGCTGCGTTCATGACGAGCAGCGCCCCTTGGCAAGCAACAAGATCAGCGCCACTTTGTAGGAAACAAGACCCGCACCCCTCGGTGGGTAACAAGACCCATGCTTTTCGATGAGTAGACAAGACCAACGCTTTGGGCGAGTAACCAGACCAACGCTTCTCGGCGAGCAACAAAATCGATACTGCCACCATGCAACTAGACCAAGGTCTCCGTGGAAAGCATATGTGGTTCTGTCATTGCCTGTGCCAAGGCATGGCTACCCGCATGCATCACCCATGTATTACCAGCCTTCACCACACGTTAGCGAGATGGTCGTGTGATGCAACCAAAAGTCGAATCACACACTCGCGGTGTAATCGAATGGGCGTGGAGATCAAAAGATCACACGACCCTCTCCAAACGAACAGGCGTAGAGGTTAGAAGACTACATGACCCTCTCCAAACGAATTGGCGTGGAGTTCACAAAGACCACATGGCCCTCTCCAAACGAATTGGCATGGACGTCACAAAGACCACACGGCCCTCTCCAAAAGAACAGGCGTGGAGGTCACAAAAACCACACGGCCCTCTCCAAACGAACAGGCGTAGAGGTCGAAAAGACCACACAACCCTCTCCAAACGAATTGGCGTGGACGTCAAAAAGATCACACGGCCCTCTCCAAACGAATTGGCGTGGACGTCACAAAGACCACACGGCCCTCTCCAAACGAACAGGCGTGGAGGTCACAAAAACCACACGGCCCTCTCCAAACGAACAGGCGTGGAGGTCGAAAAGACCACACAACCCTCTACAAACGAATTGGCGTGGAGGTCACAAAGACCACACAACCCTCTTCAAACGAACAACCATGTAGGTCGGAAAGACCACACAACCCTCTCCAGAGATCGCCATCGAACGAGGGTGGAGGTTAGAAAACCACACAACCCTCTACAACAAGTGGGTTACCTTCGGGAACCAGCCACCATGCTCTACAACCACCTGGAGCGGGTTACTTTCAGGAACGAGCCACCAAGCTCTACAAACGCCTCGAGCGGGTTATTTTTGGGAACGAGCCACCAGGCTCTATAACCGCCTTGAGCAGGTGACCTTCGGGAACGAGCCACCAAGCTCTACAACCACCTCAAGCGGGTTATCTTTGGGAACAAGCCACCAGGCTCTACAATTGCCTTAAGTAGGTTACCTTCGAAAACGGACCGACGGGCTTAGAACCACCTAAGATGGATTCAATGAGTCGACGGGATCCCTGATCATTTAAGCGTGAGTTACTACCAACGAACATAAATAACAAAACAAAAACACAACAACAATTTACACCAAGAGGCAGGAAATCCACTACTACCAACAAAAGCAAAAACGATCACAAAAAGACACACCAAAAACCAATAAACAAAAACAGCCACTATTCGCCGACAATAAACAATCTCTCAGGCAAACATTCACACAAACAAACAAACTCAAAATCGAGTTTCACGCTCACACCTAATGTCGTCGAATACATCTCCTGCCTATCTCTCAAAGTTGAGCCTCTCACTGCTCAGCACGAAACAAACAGAAAATCAAGGATCAAACAACAAACCAGGGATCGAACGGGAAACCAGTGACTAATTTTCTAAATTTATTTTGCAGATTATTAACTTGAAGATTCTCAAGGCCTTCTAAGGTTTCACAGCAACCAAAATTACTTTTTCTACAGGTTACCTCCATCACGGTTGACTTGAAGATTCCCAAGACAACCAAAAGGCCGAGCCTCATTCACGGTGCAACCAACTGTTAGCTAACCAAAAGAAAGTGAAGACATCCACACGCACTAACTAGCTTGGATCTTTAGCAGGGTAGGAAAAAACAAAAGCAAGCAAGCGCCCATGAGCCAACGGGGTGAAAGGCAGGTACAGAGAATGCAAAATATTTAATTTCCTTTGTACCAGCACAAAGAAAATTAGCGGGGTAACTGAAGGGATATTTGAGCC
Organism: Juglans regia; assembly: GCF_001411555.2. Classification (NCBI taxonomy): domain Eukaryota; kingdom Viridiplantae; phylum Streptophyta; class Magnoliopsida; order Fagales; family Juglandaceae; genus Juglans; species Juglans regia. The sequence continues at coordinate 19,360,421 of NC_049903.1, forward strand.
CCACAATTTTATCTAAGAGATAAAGTCAAGAAGGGACTCAGACTCCTAAGAAGGAGATAAACCAGACTCCTAATAAGAGATAGATTCAGACTCCTAAACAGAAAAGGCTTCACAAGATAAATTGAACTCTATCACTCTAAGAAAATAACCTCTATAAATAACCTACAAGAAGTAACAAATGGGAAACTTGATTCACTTCTTCTTTACATATATTTACTCTCATATTGCTATATTGACTTTGGTATCAGAGTGTCCCCAGGGTAACTAGTGTCACCCATTTATTCGTAACAGTCATCCATGTGGTTAGTGATGTAAAACACGTCCTTAAAACTCCTATTGTATATTTGATATTGCTCAAGTGGACCATTTACTTGACATAAATATCATAAAGGCCTATTAATGAAAGTTGGTTTTTACTTCCCGAAAAAAAAATCATAGATGCCCATGTGATGCTTTTCTTTTTCTTGTGATTTTCATTCGAATTTAAAAAGGGCTAAACAAGCCCTTAAAATTTTAAGAAAATACGATGGAATTTTCCGAATTTGATAACTCATAGAAATTTATTTAAACTCAAGATTTGAATTTTGACTTTAGGTAGTCACTAAGACCAAAATTTGTATCTATGCAAGTCCAGTATAAATCTTTTATTTTAGATATTTATTCTTTGTGATCACTTTTTGCCATTCAACATTGTCATGATTGGTCAAAGTCTTTAAAATCAGATGAAATAAGAGAATCAGGTTCGAACCACCCATCGCTATTAAAAAAATATTGTCATGATATTTATGACATTTCCTTTCGATGGTTCTAGACTTTCCTTTTAGTAGCCACATGCGATATTAGAGCTTCTTACCACATTTTCTCTAGATTTAGAGGATCGTTTTCCCTTTTATCATAAAACTCAATATTCTCTCTCTCTCTCTAGTTTTTCCCCTCTTCAATTTAATTTAAATTTCACAATTTTTTGTCTAGTTCTCGGAGGCCTAATTAAAGTTAAATTGGATACCCATCCGCCCGTACTAAGGCCGGTGGTGTCATACTCATGGGTGGATATCATCTCTAGCCCATTGCAACATAGAATACTTCGAGAATTATTAGGGTTGTAAACAGATTGTCTCTAGTTTGATTCATTAAATAAACAAACCAAGCATGAACAACATTTCAAGCTTGTTTATCAAATGATTCAAACTTATATAATTTGCATAACTTCACATTGATTATTTTTATTATCATTTTTAATTTCACAATAGAATCATTTTAAATATTTAAGAAGATAAGAATCAATCACGTTCCTAATGCAAAATACGTTATTTAGTCTTACATATATACAAATCGCAATTCTATTCATGGTAATTACCTTCTTTTGGGGGATTTAAGGGGTGTAACCTTAACAAGTTAATTCCTTGAGCAACTCAAGTTTTCTGTTTGGATAGTGAAAGTATTTCATCTCATCTCATCTCATCTCATTAATATTATAATTTTTTTAAATTCTCACACAAAATATAATAAACAATTTAATTTTTTCAAATGTCAAAACAATAATAATATTAAAAAATAATATTCTAATAATATTTTATTCAACTTTCAAATTTCATCTAAAATCATCTCATCTCATCTCACTATCCAAATGGGGCCTCAATATTTTAAAGAAGTCCATTTCTTTTATTATTGGTTGATTGTAAATTTCCACACTTACCTATAAAAAAAATTACGTTCTTATATTTATAAATCTATAATATCTTATTAGCATAATTTTGATCTTAACGGATAAATCAATAAAATTGTACTTTAATTTTTAATCAGAAAATAAGAAATTAAAAAATTATTAAATCAAGTTTAGTCAAGTTCAATTGAGCATTTGAGCCGATTATAATTCAAACTTTGAGACAAGCTCAGATTGAGTTTTGAATAATGGAACTAAACTCGAACAAGATTTTCAAGCTCGAATCTTATTCAAGTCCAACTCAATCACAATTTCGATTCTTTCAAGCCGACCTCAAACAATCAATTTGAAATCGGATTGAAAAGGAAGATTTTTTTTTTTTTTAATCAAGAGCATTAACATTAATAGTAAGAAGAAAAAAGTTACAAGCATCCTTATCAGATGTCTTTGATAATAAAACCATGGAGGTAGATCTGTTCTACTATGAAATGAGAAGAAACAAGGGCTAGTTCATTAAGGACTCGTTTGTTTTCAGAGATAAGATGAGTTGAGTTGAGTTGAGATTAAAGTTAAAAAGTTAAATAAAATATTGTTAAAATATATTTTTTAATATTATTATTATTTTAGAATTTGAAAAAGTTGAATTATTTATTTTATTTTATTTTATGTGAGGATTTAAAAAAATTATAATGATGAGATGAAATGAGATGTTTCTTGAAAACAAACGAGGCCTAAGGGGTACGTTACCAAATTTGAGTTTGGTAGCTGCCTAACGCCAGACGGTTTTGGAGCCGATTGATTTTTAGGGCTTTCCAGTTTTTGAAAGTTCCAAGGATGGTTGAGATATCTTGGATGATGGGGTTGATGCATAAGTCTTTAGATATTCTTGAATTTTGTAAATGGCTATCGTCACTTCGAGAGAAATTAATTTGTGCAAGCTCAAGTTACACACAATTTGTTTGTTAAAAAGTGAATTATTCCATATTAAAAAATCATAAAAAAATCTATTCTTTTTTAGCCAGACTTATTTTTTTAGAATAGGTTGTGCTGTCAAAGAGTCGGGCGGCCACATTGATCGTCTCCAGAGGATTCTTGTGAGTGAGCACTTGAGGAAAGAGGTTCACTACACTAGTGAGTATTGATATCTTTCTTCTCCTTCCTACATATGGCCCATAATATACAGTAACATATCACAAACAAATGCCAAGTCATGGAAGCAAAGAAGCCAAGCAAACCAAAGGGAATGTAGTTCGCCTAAATGTTCATAATAGTTTCAAAAAAACCAGATATGTGTAAAAACCAGATTAGCTTCAGAATTGCAAGGATGGGAGATTTCACATAATGTTCATGTACTCAGATATTTAAGTGCAATTTGCCTTATTGAAAAACTAAAACCAGAAAAGGAAGTTTGTAATAATAAGCATATTAAGTTAGATTATTTATTCTTCTAGAGTTTGAACCCTAAACAAATAGTTTGCTTAACAATGTAAATTGTAATAGACAGCCTCTGTTTTAGTCTGTTTTACATTGCATTTTGTGTTAATCATATGGGGGACATAAAGCAATCTGAAGACTAATAAGTTTTATGTTGACGATATTAGACACATATTACCAATTTGGGTAGTAGGGGCCTGGTGCCACTACCATATATGGAATGTTGAGATTTTTTTTAGTGGGTCAAGTCTGCTTTCTTTCAAATCCAAGGATCAATAAAATGGGTTGAAATATTTGGACTTTTATTTATTTTTTTTTATTTTTTTTATCAAGAAGAAGAAGAAGAAGAAGAGGAAATCTTTGGACTTGGAGATCTTTCTATTCTGTTCTTTCATGCATATTTTGGAAGCTTTTGATTGATATCTAAATGACTAGAAAGGAAAGTTGGAGAGGAGCCATCACAATAATGCTGGCTGGGCAAGATTTGATGCCTGAGGTACGAGTCTAGCAGATGCTTAATATTGAGGTATGAGTGCATGGATGGTAACTTCTGGAATCAGGAAACTCCTTAACACGTTTTCATGTTTTGGTCATCAGTGCTTGATCCACCCTGGGGAATAAAGCCTTGGTTTGTCGCATGAATGTGGCTACTCTCAATGATTGTTCATGTTCATATTCTTTCTTCTCCATGGGCTTTGACTTTGTACCATGGTATCAGTCTCAATTTGGTCACTATTGTTACGGAGATGTGATTTGGGAGATTTTTATTATTTTTGGTCATACTTTCCTTTATGGGTACATTGTATAAAGCTGTCAATTAGGATGTAAATACTTACCTTATATAGCATATTAGTGGTAGATAGTTTGTATGTGGCTGCTGTTTGTGGCTGCATATTTTGGGACTGTTTTGTATCTTGTGGTTGTATTTGTTTTGGAATTGTAGCCTATGTTATTTTTTATTTTGTAATGTAATGTAATGTATAAATACTAAATAATGTAATATGTAGTGAATTGCATTATGTTGCATGCATTTTAAATATTATATTTCTTTTTCTAGGTAATTAGTTGTTTCTAAGTTTAGTAATTTTTTACATAAAATTTAGCTTTCCATTTTCATATATTTTTATTATTGTGGACAATGTTAACATACTTATTGAAAACATTTATTTTATAAGATTAAACAAATAGAGTTTGAATGTTATATCAACATTTATTTTTTGAAAAAATGTTCAAAACAAGTAGGCCTTTTTGTTAAAAAAAAAACCGGGTTTAACCCGAAACCCGTCCTAGTTTCGGCCCGGGTATGACCCGGGAAGACCCGGCCTGGGTTTGAAACCCGGGTTCCGGTCTGGATATACCCGGTTTCCCGGGTCGGAACCCGGATGAACAGTGCTACATATGGGGCATATCAGCTCTTCCTGAGGAATGTATTGCCTCCTTTTTTTCTCTTTTATGGTGGGGAGGGTATTATTCGCTACTTTCCATAAGGAAAGCTTGGACGTGTCTTATAATTGGAGTTTCCATACCTTTGTGATTCCTGCATGTTGGGGGGCCTTCAGTCATGGTAAATGCTTGTGGGCTGATTTAATCGATAAGCTTCTGGAGATGCTTGGTATCCATATGATTTTGTCAAGCTCCGAATTGGTGTCCGTTTGGGAAAGTGGGATTTTTAGGATTTTATTCACACTTTCTTGGTCAAATAGAGCCTCAACTAGCTTGGTATTCCATCTACAAGGCAGGCTCCTGCACAAGTAGATCAGAGACTGTACCCATGATCCATTGGGATTTTTTAGTTTTCTGGGGTTAATTTGAACCAAGCTATGGTTGGGATCCATGAGTCACTGTAGGCAGATGTTATTGCTACATATTACTGAGAGTTGAATAAATGGAGTACGACACTTTTCTGAACCATTTAAACAGAAATTTTTTATCTTACTGAAAAATAGACTTACTAATAAAAAGACTCATCGTTTTATACTCTCACCTTCCTCTTTCATATATTTTTTTGGTAACGAGTATTATGCATTGGCTCAGGGGAAGAAAGTACAACAGTGAGTGTTACAAACTTTGGTAGCGAAGCTTGTGGCAAATTAATTAAAGAATTGAGGAAAAAATCGTTTATTGTTAAAGCTTTGAACACTAACTAGTTTAAAAGAACGAAAAAGAAAAGGACAATGCTTAGCCTTCCTATTAGATGATTATTTTCCCTTATTGCTTCTCATGCTCGAGTTGAAATAAACAATATATTGGGACGTTTGTGTCTTCCCGCCGCACTATATCCGACGGCTCAGACCCATTTGTGTTGGTGAGCTTGCTTACAAGCTCATCGGAAAGCAAGAATATCACGGTTACAATCATTTCCTTACAATGAAAGGGTAAACAACAACTTCATTACCCACCCTTGGCCAATGAATGAAGTTGGCGATATGAAATTTATAAATGACTGTCTTACTTGACTGATATTTTCAAATATGGATCCTCCCGATAAGCTGAATACGGTGGAAGATCAAGAGCTGCCTCTGCAACCCTCCTGTCCTCGTGAATCTTAGCTATCAGGTCCTCGAGGGATGGAAAATTGGCCTATTACATTCAACGCACCAACTGTTGGCATGAGAATGGAGGAACAGCAGGACTTGAAAGGGGTGGGGGGAGGGAATGAATTACAAAATGTAATCAGATGCAATGGTACCTCAGGTCGTATGTAACCAATGACAACGAGATGTAATTCCTCGCCGTAGAAATCTTCAGCAAAATCATTCAGCAACCATGGCTCCTGTATCATAAACTAGATTTAACCAGGCAAAAGAAAAAAAGCAGGGGGAATTTAAGAGGCTACCATTCTAGTTACACTCACTATAGTCTTTTCCTTGTTGTCAAAGTATGGGTTCCAACCGATACTCATAACCATTTTAAAAACACCTCTGGTTGATAGTCCAGCCCAACCAAAGTATACCCCAGAGGGGTGTTCTGAAAGGAGGGCTGAATGACCTTCAGTGGATAGATTTGCTGAAAATAGAAAGAACTTACAATATCAGCAAAATTATCAAGTAAAAGGAGAACATAGAATATATTGACATGATAAAAAAAAATCCCTATGCTCTCAAGCTGAATCAGAAGGATTCATTGGAAGTAAGAACAAAAAAACGCCTCAGGTTAACTAAAGTAAAATTAATACTGAGTTTTTTTTTCTTGATAGGCCAAAATTAATACTGAGTTCAAAGCACAAAATATTCAGTCAGTCAAATAAAATTTTTATAATTATATTAGCTAAATGAGACAAAAGGAAAGTAATCTTTGGGGTTCTTACACACCTGTAGGAATTCCTAGTACCTTTGAGCCACGGCCATATCCCTTTATTACAGGGCCACCAATGTACCAAGGTTCTATTGGTAAGGTACCCTCTATCCCTGCGACAGAAATTCAATACTTCTGTTAAGAATGGTTGATACAGATAGGACTAACTAAACTTGGTTGAAACAGAGGTAGAGAGGTATATACAGTCTTGAAATGGAGGCAGGCCCCAATTTTCAGGTTGCAAATCAAGCAGAGAATTGATCACCGCATCTGCCAAGGTGTAAAGATGGGATTGTTTAGGAATGGACGGCACAGCAACCACTTCCATTCCAGCAGCCTTACCTGCCGTAATGCCTGGTCTGATGGTCAAAATATACAAGAATTAAGAAAGAAAATATAGAAGAAAAATATACAACACATGCGAAACAAACTTTTGTTCACTTTTTGGAGGGCTGACCATTTTTCATTCCTAGTGCATGATTTCCTAGAAATCGTATCATGAGATAATCTTATGACAACCAATTGTACTGATTTTTATTGCAGGTACACAGATCTAAGCATGTCAAACGCTAAGAAGTTAAATAGTGATTTCCTAGAAATCATTTGATGAGATAATCTTATGATAACCAATTGTACTGATTTTTATTGCAGGTACACAGATCTAAGCATGTCAAACACTAAGATGTTAAATACTGAGAAAACTTTTATTAGACAATAATACTGGTGGAATAGATACATACTTTTTTTATAAGATATCAAATGAATTAACAAGGAGAATTGGGGACAACATTCTGCTTGCCCAGGAATTGTTAAGGAATTACCACAGAGATCAAGGAACACCCCGGTGTGCTCTTAAGATTGGTTTACTATTAACATTATGAACTAAGCATTCTTAAGTACTTTGCGTATTTGGGCAAAGGCTCTTGTATTGAATGGAGATAATCTTCTATAACGCCCCAATGGAAAACCTAAACCACATGGCCTATACTCCCAAAAGACTAGTCAATGATACAATTGGAGCTCCATTGGAACATTATAAAGAGCAAGAAAGTCTCCTTCTCCTTCCCAAGCAATGTGAGATCCCATATACTTTTTTTTTTTTTATAGGTAAACGATAGTATAAATAAGAATAGGCATAACCCAAGTACACAAGAAGTTATACTAGAGTTAAGGCCTATCTAAGTTGCTGTAAAAGAAACAAGAAAATCATGTACATTTAGGCCATTAAAATCTACAGCTATAGCCCAAAGCAGTAAGGTACGGAAAAATAAAACTCGAAGCTCCTCTAAGGTCCGCTCCTTATCTTCGAATGTCCGCTCATTACGCTCTCGCCATATACACCACATAATGCAGCTAGGAACCATCTTCCATACAACTTTGATTTGTGGAGGTCCAGCTAGTATTACCCAACTAGCCACTAATTCCACCACAGTAGCAGGCATCGCCCAGTTTAACCCTATGCGACTGAACACTTCGCTCCACACGGCACTAGCTATCTCACAATGTAACAGAAGATGATCCACTGTCTCCCCAGCTTTCTTGCACATACAACACCAATCAGGAATAATTACCCTACGCTTTCGTAAATTGTCGGTAGTCAAAATCTTACCCAGGGCCGTTGTCCAAGTGAAGAAGAGTGCCTTAGGGGGTGCCTTGTTCCTCCACAATTTTCTCCAAGGGAAATGGGTATGCGGAAGTACGGTAAGGGACTTATAGAAGGAACGCACCGAGAAGATACCCTTACCTGCTGGTGTCCACCACAGCTTATCACCACACCTTCCATTCGGCTTCATAGTATACACTAATCTAAAAAAAGCCTCGAAACTGTCTAGTTCCCAGTCTTGGGCTGCTCTATTAAAGAGTATATTCCAATGAATTTGATCCCCTGACCGAACCATGAGGTTCGCCACCGATGCTTCTTGGTCACGTGCCACTCGGAAAACCATAGGGAACGAGTCCATGAGTGCCTCTTCCCCACACCAAATGTCCCTCCAAAATTTTATACGAGTACCCTCCCCTACCCTAAATTTAGTATATCGAGAAAACAACCCCCACCCTCGTCTTATGTGTTTCCAAATCGTTTCCAAATCCCCACACCATGAGACCCATTCCCTTCACTAGAGCACCAACCCCCCACCCCCCCCAATACCCTGCCATATTTGCAATCAACCATAAGTTTCCAGAGAGCTTCCGGTTCCATAATGTACCTCCAAAGCCATTTCCCAAGAAGTGTGCCCGGTTAAATGTTCTCAAATTATTTATCCCCAACCCACCTGAAAAAATTGGTCTGCACACCTTATCCCAACTGACAAGGTGGAACTAGAATTCCTCTCCCAGTCCACTTACCCTTATCCTTATCATATGTGGTATCACATCTTCATAATTTGCTTTTAGCCTATTCTAGTTCCTAACTTGTATTTAAGTGTTTTCTCTTGTATACTTCCTGTGTACTTGGGCTATGCTTATTTATTTGTCAATAAAATATTCTTATTACTTATAAAAAAATGCATTATAAACTAAGCCAACATCTTGAGAGATCATAAGTATATGTAAAATTAATGCTTTTCTATGCATGCTGAGTGTGTGCAACCTACGTCTTAGGGGATGCTAGGGGAATGAGATGAAATGAGATGATACATCTGTGAATAGTAGTGAAACAGTTTGTGATTAGTAGTGAAAATGTTTGAGTTGTAATGTTTTACGGGGTTTTGGAAAAAGAGAGAAAATGTTGAATAAAAATATTATAAAGTTAAAATATTATTAGAATATTATTTTTTAATATTATTTTTGTTTTGGGATTAAAAAAAGTTGAATTATTTTTGTATTTTGTTTGGAAGTTTGGAAAAGTTGTAATGATTAGTAATAATTAGATGAAAAATTTGAAAATTTGAAATTGAAAAGTATATGTTTGAGTGATGTTTGGATGTTGAGATGTGATGTGATGAGATGAGATGAAACCATCTCAACATCCAAACAACCCCTTAGAAAAATCAAAAGCTTAAGAGAAAATCTCTCACATTATCTCTCACATTATGAACTGATGCAGTCTTTTGAGAACTAAAATGGTTGTGACTTGTAACAAATTAATGTTGAACTTTTTTTTACAAGTACAAATTAGTGTTGTACATCAAAAGCTGAAATAACCAATCTAAGTAATAGAAAAAAAATACAAGTATTAAGACATGAGAAGACACTATTCGTCAATATATCTTTCCTTCCATTTTAGCAAAAGGAAAAATGAAAGGGAAGTATGACATTCAATTGCATAAAAAAGGCAGCATTCAAGGTTTTGTGTCGGGCACCCCAGTGTCAACTTAATTTTTCTATCCAACGAATAAATCTATACAGTGATTTAAACTGCGTGTAAACCAAGGGCAAATCACTAAAAGGAAACAAACACCTAAGGCCAGGATAATACAATGAAAGGACAAATTCAGAACTTCTAAAATAATAAGTCAGGCCACTTACATAGAATCTTCAATGACTAGACAGCTGGAAGGATCAACATTTAGCCTTTTAGCTGCTTCAAGGAATCTTAGAGAGTGAAACCATGAAGTTAGAATATCCTACTAAATAAAGAAGTCAAGATAAAAATAAAAAAATAAAAAATAATAATAATAATAATAATAGTAGTTGCATCTCACATTTCAGGAGATGGCTTCCCAGATGCCACTTCGTCACCACCAATGATGACAGAGAAGGATTCCTTCCACCCTATATTCGGAAAAATTATGATAAACAAGCTCAAAATTAACAAACACAAAACAAGATTCCCTTAATACATGTTGCAAGCAAGTTCACAATCAGGTTGCATGAAGTTTTTTAGGTGTTTCTAAAAAAAGATACCTTGATGAGAAGATATTTTGCTTTCTATGTTTGACCTTGTAGAGTTTGAAGCTAACGCCAATGGGACCCCATGACTGCTGAAATGTTTAATTAAACGATTGGCACCAGGGAGTGCTTTGATGTTGGACCACCTAAAGTGACAGTTGCGGAAGACACTCAAAAGTTTTCCATGAAAGATTATATGCTTGTGCACATAACAGTGAGAAAATTAGTAGCTATGGTTTTTATCATCAGGAAACCTAGTGAAAAAAAAATTACACATACCAAACATAAAAAATAATAAGAAAAATTAATGGCACAATGTAAATTATGAGTAGCCAAAAAATAATCCTGACAAGTCAAGATTCCTAGTATTTCCAAAATCATGGAAAATAATATACACTATATGGGAAAAATATGAGTGAAATGGATTTGACATTATATCATAACATCTATAACACCCACTTTTGACCAAATCCTATTGAAAAAAAAAATGCTAAGACTTGATTGAGCCTTCTTCTCTGACTTCAATGTCAGGCTCCACTCGAGGAACTAAGACTACACATGGCAAGAATAGTCCAGTGATTACAAAAAAATTGAAACAAGAGAAACAAGAAGTCATCATTTACAGGATGAAAACTGCCATAATGCCGACAGAGAAGAGCCCAGAGGCATGAACAAAAAACTTGACATTATTCTGTATGAATAAACTGCCAATTTTGAGAAGAAAACCACTTTAAATAACTATTTAAGAGACAAGAATTCACGTTTGGTGGATTTTTCTCACACCTATAAGTTTGCATCGACAATCCTAAATAAAAACCAGATAGGATGCAAACTCTACAGCGATACTCTTTCAGATTGTATTGAAAAAGTATTTATATTTAAGATGAAAACTGGAAAAGTAACTGTGTGGAGTATTCTGGTTCTTAGCTAGTTATTTCAAGTGGAATTATCCCAATTAGTGATTCTGTACTTTTGCAGTTGAAGACTACTTTAAAAAGTAAAAAAGGGCAATTGATACTATAGAAGGCATCTCATACTATACCATAAGAGCTGGGTGAACGTGTGGTTGTAGATTCAAGACTCTGTACTTTTGCAACTTACAAATTTATTATAAAAAAATAAAGAAAAAAAGATCGAATTTGAATTAAATATTTGTGCCTGAAATTCAGAGGCTTCCACCATTTCTAAGGGCATATCTATCCACCATAAGGGATGTTTGTCCTTAGAATCCGCAACCATATAGGCTTAGGTTATCATGCACTTAATTTTCAAGCTTCTTAACCAGATTTCTTTTTATGACTATGCATCTAAACATTTGCTAAAAGTGTAATAGAAATTACTTATCAGAGAAAAATGGGTTAATTTCTGAAAGAAATTGACTTGGAGTGCAAGGAAGCTCATAATCTTCCACAACAGCAGCTGCAGCCTGAAATGGCGTTGTTCCTGCAATTTTATGAACTTCTCTCCCGTCCCATTGCTTTCCATACTTTCCCAAAAAGCCTTTCAAAATCTCACTTACAAGCGCATCTGTCAATTACGTAAAAAGCATATATATTGACCAAGAAGAAAACAGGCATTAGCATCAACAGAAAGCATTCAGCTATTTTCTTAATCCATGGTTACATCAGCATGGGAGTGAGAATCAGGAACAGTCTATAGTATGAATACGAGGATCAAATTCGCAAAGAGATAGCAACCCTCTGTTAAGGAAGCCCATATTTGAAAGTGCCTAGCAATAAGTCTTTTACGGAGGCAGACAAAGCTCGGGCATGCAAAAAATATTATTTTGACAAAAAGGAACCCAGACACTATGCAATCACAACATGCCTTTTACACGGTTAAAAGCTCCGGACCTGTGTAATGTGCCCACATGACAACAATCAGGTAAATCATACGCTTTTCACCAATGAGACATGACCCCTAAAAATATCTTTGAGCCAACTCCTAAGGGTTAGCATGCAACAAATATCTTACTCTGCCTACCCGTCCTTGCAATCCATACACATTTAAAAAAATAACAGCAATAAGCATGATGATAAATAACAATAATTAAAAAATGAAATAAAATTACAAACGACGTTAAGAGTATACTGACCTGTGTTAAGAAGGGTTCCATCCAAATCAAGGATAACACAGGATGCTAACTTCTTTAAAGGCTTTGCAAGCGACATTTTATCGATAAACTTCCCAGTTAGATATGCTCTCACTTCTGCAATCCATATGGAAGTAACACAAAAACCACTAACTCAATACACAGAAAATAAGAACCCAATACCAAAATTTCATACTGGGATGCAAATTTTGACTTTCTTTAACCGTGTTTTCTTGACCAGGATCTCACATAACTGGACTCAACATGGTCTTATCCAAAACTACAAATCATTGGTAATAGTTCTAATGAGTCAATTAGAAAAATCTGCCAATCCAGTCATCGATCACCAAAGAGGGAGTCGGAAATCACCAAGAGAACCCCAAAAACTGCCGATTGAAACTCTCCCACCACAATAAGTATCTCCGCCGTATGTCTTTCCTACTTCTTCAGCCCTCTGCCTAACGGTACCTAAAAGGGTAGGAAATCATCTGCTGCCGTCGCCCCGACCTACTCCAATCCATTACGTCTTTTCTCTTTGAGTGATTTTCTGTTTTCCATGGCCGAAGATTCAGATGGTATCTTTTCTCAAAAACAAAAAAAGCTAGCATTTTCAATGACACGAAAAGTGTGCAAATAATATTTTTTTAAAGTATTCTTTCAGTTCTATTTAGAATTATTTGTCTCCATTGTTGTATTGTATCTGTTCTTTGAGTTCCTCTGTTGAGCACACCAACTTTTTGTAGGTATTTTCTATAATTGTGGAATGACTAGGAAATACTTGTCGACATTCTTTAATGGTGATAGAAGTCTTCGTCCTTCTGTTTTAATGTATAAAGTTGTGAGATTTATACCACCTTCATTCTTTCATCCCAAGCAGAAAAAAATCTCAGAAATTTAACCCAACAATTTACATATACTTAATACTTATGACAGAAACTTGAAAGTAGTTGGGTCCTATATACATGGTTGTTGAGTTGCATAATAAATGCAAGCGGGTGAAATTCAAATTCGAAGTGAACACGAATCACTCTTTCATTCTCTGATCAGAAAGAAAATCTGTGGGTTCGATTAGGTCTTAGTTCTCTGTCACAGGGCCGAAATGAATATCTAAATCTAACAAGTAATGAAATGAAAAACAAAATGGAGAAACATTACCGTGAGGTGAGGCCGAAGGTCTGTGCGGCGAGGAAGAGAGACGAGGAAGAGAGGCAAGGCGGCGACTGGCGCGGCAGAGAGTGAGGCAGAGAGGCGAGGAAGAGAGGCGAGAGTCCGAGACAGAGAGGAGAGGCAGAGAGGCAGAGACGAGAGTGGGGCAGAGAGGCGAGGCAGAGAGTGGAGCAGTCTGCAGAGTGGCGTGGAAGAGACGAGAGTGAGGTTCCATTTTTTTTGGCATAAACGGCCCCATTTATACTGTTGGTTTCTGGAGATTTAGAGAGGAAACGGCGCCGTTTCCAGTTGGTTTCTTCCTTGTAGATGGTTCTTCTTCTTCTTCTTTTTTTTTTTTTTAATGATAATTATAATTTTTATATATTTGTAATACATTTAATACATAGTTATAGACTATATTGATTTAGTTTTTTTTTTTGAATCAATATTGATTTAGTTATAATGATTGTCAGACTATATAATAGTATTAATATTAGATTATTAGTATTAATTATATATTAGTATTAGTTATATGTTAGTATTAGTTATAGTGATTTAGTATAATTATATTAATATAAGTATAACTATAGTCTATATTAGTATTACTACTAATATTCTATGTACTTATCAAAATTTAATAATAATATTTGAGTGATTTTTTTTCTTTTTATATATTAGATATAAAACTTATATATATATATATATATAATATTTTATATAATATTATTTTTCTATAAAACTTATATATATAATATTATTTTTTATTTATTTTTTTCTCCAACCAGGCCCGTCCAATTCGGTCCGGTCCCGGAAACCACGGAACCTAAACCGGACCAGATCCGGCCGGTTTATGCAAGTAAAGAACTAATTCCGGACCGAAAAACCAGAAAACCGGCCTAACCGGTCATGTCTGGTCCGATTCGGACCGATTTTTCGGTCCAAACTTACACCCCTAAGTCTGCATGATATGATGACCTCTACTCCGTAAAGTATAAACAGTGAGGTCCTTGTTTTTGTATAGAGTTAAATTATGAGATGTTTGGATAGTGAGATGAGATAGATTCTAGATGAAAGTTTAAAATTGAATAAAATATTATTATAATATTATTATTATTTTGAAATTTAAAAAAGTTGAATTATTTATTATATTTTATATAAAAATTTAGAAAAAATGTAATGATAAGATGAAATGAGATGGATCAAGAGTATTTCTTAATCCAAACGACTCGTTACTCAGGTACCCTTGTGTCTAAAATAGTTGTAGTGAATTTAACATCCTAAAGTAACATTTTAAATACGATCAAGTATTGAATTCCATTGCTTAGAAAAGAATAAAAAAAAAAAAGGTATCGAATTCCATTGATAAATTCTAATAAAACCTAAAATTCTATTGTAGTTATAATTTGAAAATGAAGACATATGTTTTGGGTACTTATTTTGAAATTACCAAAATGTCTATGTATTGTAATGCAGTAGAAATATCTACCAATTCACTCAACAAATTGGTTAGTCGTATGTTATGTGATAATATGATAAATAATCAAATACATAGAATGAATAAAATGCGTAATACTATATTTAGTTACGAATGGAAACCCTTTGAAGAATTTCTCAAAGATAAAACCCTATGGGATAGTCAAATTCATGAAAGTCAATTTTATTATTTGAAATCAATTACAAGTAAATCTCAATTACAAAACCTTTATAACTTGGCGATCTTCAAACTATTGACTTCCCTCCTGGAACTCCAATGACTAAACTCGATCACTTCAAATCCGATACGGAATAAGCACACACTCATACAGAGAAAGAGAAAAATACTAGAAAATTCTTCACAAGAATTTTCTCACACTCAAGCTCTTGGATTTCTCTTATATCTCCAAAATTAAGTGATCAAAAGATATAACCCTCAGTCGAAATCCTCAATTAAATAATATGCCCAGTATTTGATCTACAGTAAGATTCTACTGACGAACTAAGTCTATTAGGAATTTCAGGTGCAGTAGGAATCTGTTGACCGGAGGACTCTGCTGAGAATGAGTCTGCTGACGCGTCTGTTGACATCAGGCGCTAAGTCTTCTCATCAGATATATTTTCCATTCAACTGGATAATTTCAGACTCATTGAACTTCGGATATAGACTCTCATGACTTATTTAAGATATTATCTAAGATACTATCTAACAACGTTTAATCCAAATTAAATGTTCTTAGATAAAGATAAAATATTTACATTCATCTAATTTCAACAATCTCTCAATCTAAATAAATATCTATCATCCTAGTTATCTAATCCTAACCAACCACTTTTACATTTACAATCTCTCTCTTTGACGGATTGGTGACAAAATACTCAGTTGATGAATGTAGTGTGTACCTAAAACAAAATAACCAGCAGACCAAGATCTCGAGAAGAAAATCTTAATACAGTAATGAGAATAAATGACATAGAACATTAATTGAAATTAGTCTCAACCAAACCAAAGGTTAAAACGTAATCTAATCCTACCAAAATTCTATTCTAGTCATCATTAATAACCATGTTCAGTAAGCAAGAAATAAAGACATTGTTTATCTAAATTACATCCCAAAATAAACAAAACAATTTCTGAACTAAAATATCAAACGTAAGCTTCAACTTCTGTCTGCTACTGCTACCCCCCCTCACTTTTTGCTCACTCTTCACAAAGGACTTTTTAACTCAAAGAATTTTTAACTCCCCCTCAACAACACATTTAAATCTTCCCCTCAACAACAACACACTTAAATCTCTCACTTTTTGTCACAAATCCATCAAGGCTTAAAGCTCCTCCTCATCAGAATCAAAAGAATAACTACCAAACCTACGTGTGTCGAGATGAGAACACTAAGAAAGATCTTGATTTGACATTGCTAAAACTCTCTCTGATCTTAACTTAACCATGCATTTTGATAAACCTAATGTATAAGTATGAATGCATGTTAAAAAGTGAGCAAATAATTGAGGTAACCTGGTTGAGACATAAAACCAAACACTTGGTGGACACTACTTGAAAACCAAGATGAACAATGTTGTAACCCACACAAAAACCATCCTCAATACATGAAAATCAAGATATACTCACTACTAGATCAAATATAGACAACACAACTATAAACAAAATCCAATTTGAAACCCCAACAACACAAATCAACAACCAAAATCTCAATCTCCACTTTTCATCTACGCCAAACATGCTAAGCACGAGTGACCAACATGCTAAGCACGAGTCTCCCTTTTTCACGCCAAGTCCCTACTGGGACTTAACCGACTCACCCATTAAGTCACAAAGTCTCACTGGGACTTAGATGGAACCAATTACTCCCAGACTCATGCACCAGACACTAAACTACTCAAAACTGTGTAAGACCAAAATATAAAAAATAAAATCGTAAAAAGAATATAAAATACATTTTATATTTTCCCTTTTTAAAAAAATAGGTAATGAACATACTTAACTGCATCTCAGTTTAAGCATAGTGCCACTTGCACAGAAAGATAAAATACACTCTCATATTTGTAACGATCACAATTATTGTTCAAACCTCATAAGATCATCAATATCAAAGTTCATATGAGCGTGTGAGTGAGAATACTTACTTCAAGGAATCATCTATATATATGTACATTTCATCTCTCTCTCTCTCTCTCTCTCTCTCTCTTTCCATTAATACTCCTAAGAGATTGTTTCTCACCTTAAAAGTCAAATTTTATGCTAGGACCTAAATACTTGAAAGAGTATCTCCTCCAAACATATGTTTGCACAACCCTTTGATATGTCCATTTTTATTACTCATCTTTTTCCACGATGATTAGAGCAATGACTTTTTCTTTAAGGACTTAAGGGACAGATCCGTGTAGGGTATTTGTCTTTTTTTGCAATGATTAAACACCGACTTTTTCTATATGGATCAATCATTTATATTCGGCAATGGGAGATCTCTTACTTTTAGTACTAGGTTCAATTAGTATTTGTCAATTTAAGGTATGGACTCTCTTTATGGTGAGCATCTCAATAAAAAATACGAAACATAATTATAATAAGTATAACTATAAGTTCCTTATAGTGCTTGAAAATGAATTTTGTCAAGATGACTCATAGGGCTAGTAAGCTCAAAGTTGACTGCACAAAATAGAGAGATATATAAGGTCAAGAATTTACTATGTAAAAGCTCAAGTGCTCAAACCTTGACATACTAAGTATGCACTTTCTTTAAAAACTAAACTTAAAACAAAATAGAAAAAAAAATAATGTATTTTAACTAAAAAACATAAACATAAAACAAAATAAACCAAAATGCATGTCCTAGACTAATGCAATAACATAAGGTGCCTCTCACTTGATATCACACACATCAATAGCTTTATTTCTTGGCAAGGTCCACTCACTATCTTCTTTGACCATCCATTTTGCTTTAAGTTTTGACTTATTCATATCACTTTGCACATTTTTTGCCTTTGTTTGAAGACAAAATTCTACTAGTTCACCAAGTTTAAGGATTATGGAGGTTATTTGATGACTCAACTCTACAACATTATTTTCTAAATTCTTTGCATTCCTTGTAACTTTTCTTTTTCCTTCTTTTTCTTGCACTTTTCTCAAATTAAAATAGTGTGGTCTTATATGATCAAACATACCACAAAAATGACAAGTATGAGTAAACTTACCGTCGGACTTACCTTGGTTGGGGCTTCTTTGTCATTGATCTATCGTGTAAACCTCTTGGAACAAGAGTTTTAGGCATTGCCTTCTTTGGAGCTTCATCATCTTGACTTTCTTTAACAAAAATGATACATTTTGATGAAGAGACAACGGATGATGAGCCTTTAAGTTTCATACATTGGGAAGTTATGTACTCCAAACCCATGCGATCACAACTAGATTTTTGACAATTCAACATCCCGTCAAGTTTCTTAGTTGCATTTTTTTTCTCTGCATTCTTAAATCTTTTTCAACTCCTTCTCAAGTTCTCCTCGTTGAGCATGTTACTCTTCAATTTCAGATATCTTTAGTGCCTCGGACAGGTTACTCTTCTCATTTTTCACAGCTGTGAGCTTTTTATACAGCTTCTTATTTAATTTCTTTACCTTCACCACCTCTTCACATAGATCATTGTAGACTTCTTGTAAACTTAACTCATGATCAACTACAACTATAGCAACCTTCGAATCACTATTATCATTGTCACTTTCAAATTTGGTTAGATCAACATCAAAAAATTCATCAACAATAGCAGAAAAAGCTATAAATAAAGTTTTATCCTTAAATGATGAACTAAAATTTTCAGAATTAGAACAGTCAATAAGTGTGATGTTAAGAGCTTTTTCTTAGTTTCTTTTAAAGTTTGGACACTCAATTCTTATGTAACCATATTCGGAGCATTCATAGCACTTAAGTTTATCTTTTTGCTCAGATTTATCTTTATTTCATTTTTCAGAATCACTATTTTTAACAGAAAATCCCTTACATCTCTTTTTCTTTCCATTTGTTCTCTTGTTAAACAATAATTTTATTCCAATGAGATCTATATCCTCATCGTTAATATTTTCTTTATTAGAAAAATAATCTCGATCTTCTTCCACAATTTTGAAAGTAATAGACTTACCTTTTCTTGTTTGAGGAAGAGATGACTCATAGGTTTGTAGCGAACCTACTAGTTCTTCAACTTTGATTACATTCAAGTCCTTACTTTCCTCTATAGCAGTCTCCTTTAAGGGAAATATAACAGGTAGAGATCATAGGATCTTCCTCACAACTCTTAAATCTTCCACCTTCTCACCTAGATTGAACCTAAAATTCATAATATAGTTAAGCTTTGCATAAAAATCATTAAAGTTTTCATCTTCCAGCATTCTAATTTCCTCAAATTTTGAGGTTAGTAATTGCAATTTAAAACTTTTTACGATTTTGGTTCCCTCATGTGTGACCTCCAAGATATCCCAAGTTTCATTGGCCACCTCACACATGGAAGTTCTTCAAGAAAAACTGCCATAAAGATAACATTAAGTTCTTACTATTCCAATTACAGTTATTAATCTCATCTCTTGTCCATGCATCAATAGCAGTCTCGGGCTTAGTCCATCCTTGCTCAACTGCATGCCAAACATGCTCATCCAATGATTTGAGGAAAGCCCTTATACGAACTTTTCAATAAACATAGTTTTTTCCATCAAAGTGTGGCGGGACATATAACGACAACAACGTGATCTACAGGAAGACATGGATCACAATCGAATAAATGAACCACGCTCTGATGCCAACTAAAATTATCCAAATGTCTATGTATCGTAATGTAGCGAAAATATCTACCAATCCACTCAACAAATTGGTTGGTCGTACGTTATGTGATAATTTGATAAATAATCAAATACATAGAATGAATAATTTCCGTAACACCAATTTTGGTTACGAAGGGAAACCCTTTGAAGACCTCCTCAAAAGTAAAACTCTACGGGACAACCAAATCCAGGAAAGTTAATTTTATTATTTGAAAATCAATTACAAGTAAATCTCAATTACAAAAGGTTTGTAATTTGATTCTCTTACTTGACCAGACAAATTACTCATTTATCTTTTACAGCAATAGCAGCCAGAACCTCTGGCGATCTTGAAACTATTGACTTCCTTCCTAGCAGTGACTAAACTCGATCACTTCAACTCCGACACGGAGTATGCAAGCACTCAAAGAGAGAAAGAGAAAAACACTAGAAAATACACTCAAGCTCTTGGATCTCTCTTAGATCTCCAAGCTCTCTCAAAATTAACTGATCAAAAGATACAACCCTCAGCCGAATTCCTCATTAAATATATGCCCAATATTTGATCTGCAGTAGGATTCTGTTGACGGACTGAGTCTTTTAGGAATTTTAGGTGCAGTAGGAATATGCTGATGGAAGGACTCCGCTGGGAACGAGTCTGCTGACGTATCTGTTAACCCCTGGCGCTGAGTCTTCTCATCAAATATAGTTTCAATTCAACTGGATAATACAAGACTCCTTAAATTTTGGATACACGCTCTTATGACTTATCTAATATATTATCTAATAATCCTTTAATCCAAATTAAATGTTCTTATAAAATATTTACATTCATCCAATCTCAACAATTTCCCAACTTAAATAAATTTCTATCGCCCTAGTCATCTAATCATAACCAACCACTTTTATATTTACATATTTAATATTAGTACTTATTCGATTTCTTTGTCAAAATTACATAATTATTTTTAATCATAATAAAATTAAATTATTTTCTTAAAGATAGTATAAATTAATTAGATAGGATGTTAATACACGCTTTACTAGAACGTTTGGATTCGAAGATGACTTGAGATGAGTTGAGATGGATTGTGAATAGTAGTGAGATGAGTTGTGAATAATAGTGAGATTTGTGAGTTAAAGTTGCTGAATAGTAATAAATAGTAGTGAGATGAGTTGAGATAAGCTGAGATGAGTTTCGAATCCAAACATCTTAGTGACAACACATTACTTGTATAGGTGATGAATTACGTGAGAAATTTCTGCATTAACGCTACGAAGTAACTAGGTTAAGCATATATTTAGGAAGAAAGATTCTATTTGGACGTCGGTATGCAAAGCACACCCTCTATTTAATTGACATGGTGGGACATGGTTTGTAAGAGATTTTAATTTTAAATTTCCTTAGCAAATCAAGTATTTCCATGTCAATTAAATGAATGATGTACTTTGTACACCGGCTTCCATGTAGAAGAACTAATTTAGGAATACCGTACATTATTTAATTAGTTAATCTAATGATTTAAGTCATTTCCTTGGAAACTAGTTTTTATGTACTAAGCATAATATGAAATATATAAGACATGTAGAGTAGGTATGTAAGCATGACATTCATCATATCATATGATCATGTTTATATTTATATTTTATTACAAGTCATATTATTATGTATATCATGCATTTCATGTCACATAAGATATGTAAGTGTGATGCTCCGAGTAAAAAGCTAGGGTTTTGAAGTCGCATCTTTCAATTTTGGGACTGAGTAATTATAGAATTAGTGGACTTTAGGCCCATGGCAACTTAGAATGCACTTGTCAAACCATTCAGACTTAAAGAAAAATCTTTAGTCCAACCCGTTAGTGTTTCTTAACTTTTGCCATGGAGAGTGATTGTTCTGAATTAGGGTCTTGAATTCTTGGTGAGGAGTTTATTTATTTATTAAGGTGTGTTCATCAAAACTTAGAATGAGTAGCCGCCCAAGCTATATTAGGGTTGTATGGTTTTCGGTTTTGAGTTCTTATAATGGAGAATCATCTTTTAACTAAGCAAATGTGTGGTATCTTTATTGACTTGCTAGGATCAAAAGCAAGAATGAGGAAGCAAAGAGAGACAGAGCTCAACAACTGCCACTTGGCATTCTTGTGTGTAAGAAATCCTTTGGGTTTCAATAGAAGTAATCATGAGGAAGAGAGGGAGGTCTTGGCAATGCCACTTGGCATTCATGCATGTAGAGGATCTTTAGAGTTCCAAAATAGGTAATCATAAGGAAGAGAAAAGAGGAGAGTTTGATCATGTCACTTGGCATCCATGGAATGTGTCTCTTAGGATTCCAAGAGAGAAATCATGCAGAAGAGGGAAGAGTAGTGCTCGATTTTGGTCAGATTTCACCACTTGGAACCCATGTAATGTATTTCTTAGAGTTTTAAGAGAGCAATCATGAGGAAGGAAGAGAGAAGTGCTCGGTTTTGGCCAGACTTCACCACTTGGCACCCATGCATTGACTCCTTTGAATTTCAAGAGACGAAAATGATGAAGGAGAGGGAAAGGACACTTGGGAGCCGTTATCCGATGGTATCCCTTAGGCTTTTCAAAAATTTCAGACAATAAGAAGGATGAAAAGGGGGGCGAGACACATGACAAGCATGCATTGAGGTTTAGTTGATTCTAGTATTTTCAAGGCAAATGATCATGAAGATAGAGGAAGAGGGAGAACCGGTGGGTGAGAGGGTATTTAAAGGGAGACATTTATGGCACGTGGATACACCTCTATAGGAGAAACTGAAAGGTCTCTTTGTCTCCATAAGATTATTTCTCACACTTTGTCCTCCCCTTCTCAAGCCCAACTCTACGAAAACCCTAGTTGCTTCTTTATTCAATACAATCACCATTCATGTCCAAGTTGCTTCAAAATTTGGAGTTTAGAAGTTAAGCATCGTGAAGAACTAAAGCTTGGTAAGGAATATTTCGTTCTTCTATGTTCTTTTCCATTTTCGTAGGGTGCGAATCTTTTAATCAAAGGTTTCCAAATGGCGATAAAAGAGAGTTCTAAGTGTGTTGAGTTGTTGGTTTTGAAGTCGAGAAAGATGGCGAAGGAAGACACTTGTGCTATGTAGGTTGTGGTTAGGACATGCAAATTTGTTTGGTTCGATTCTTTATGTAATCTCTTGTTTTAATGACTTTCAATGAAGGATTTAGATTAAGAATGTGACAAACCTATTGAAATCTCCCCCCCACCCATTAAGGTTCTTGTCTGTGTAAGTAAAGTTTTGTGACAAATCTATTGTCATTCGGTCTCACAAGGGTTCTTGCCCATGTGTATGTATGAGTAACCCAAGTGTATGATTAAAGGTTGGGGTTGGAAGGGTTTAATGGCCACAAGGCCGAGTGGATTTAGGAACTTTTAGCAAATGGATTTCTAGATCCACTAAGTACATGGGTTAGCATGATAGTGTAAGGCTTTCTTTTCGAATCCAAGTTTTAACATTTAGAACATATACTTTTCAGCTTGCTTGTTCGTCGGCATTATTATTAAATCAGAAATGTGTAAGTTAGTCTCTAACTTATTCTTGGACAATGTGCTCATGTTTTCGTGTAAATGCTACATATGTACTATTTGTGATTATCTATAAATGTTTAATTCTTGTTATGATATATCACATGCTCGGTTTCTACCATGATTGAATCAAGTGTGTGCTCAGTTTATTATGTTATGTTCAAATCTTGTGAATATTTAGAATCTTGCTCATGCAACATGTTTTGATTGTTGCAAATCATGCTTAAGTGATATTTTATCATCATAAGTTGTGCCCATATAGTATGTCCCAATGTAAAGGCCATAATCGCGTAATATGTTATCATCATTATGTTGCCATGCTACATGCATTCCACATGCCATGCTATGATTACAAGTTATTATCTCATGCCATGCAAGTTTATCAGATTGTGCATTATCATACGTTTTGACACGACCCCAATACTAGAATGTGGGAATATACTAGTAGAACTCCTTTATTCACTCTAGAGTGACTCATGGTGAAGATGTGTTGATCTGTCTGGGTACCTCTCCTATGACATATTCACATATGGTAGAAAGGCCTATAATATGGTTTGATAACTAGTAGGTGCACATAGTTCGTAAGGGTAACCATGAGGTATCCTTAATTGTTTGTATTGAATAAGAATATATGTGATTGAATGAGAAATGGTAAGTTTGTGCAAAAGGTTACATTATGTAACACCCCATTTTCCAAAAAGACATTTTAGAATTTTCGTGGAGCAGGTATGCTACTACTAAACTTAAACATAAAAGCTTTTTTTTTTAACAACGCGCCAGATGCGAAAGATTTTTATAAAATAACAAATTTCAACAAAAACTAAAAATCCAAAATAAAGTATGCGGAAGCACTTATTAAAAATACAGAAGTCTCATGTGCTTATCAAAATAATTTATTTAAACTTTAAACCATAGAAATAATCATAGCATAATCTGTTTAGGCCTCTGCCTTGCCTCTCGGGATCAAGTCCTGTCATGCAGTCTCATTTTCATAAATGTCATCACCTGGGGTGGTTTAAAAAAATGAAAACAAACTAAAATGAGTCGAATACTCAATAAGCAACACATCATACGGTAAATATAATAAACATAAAGTTTCTTGAAAAACGTGCATAGTCATAAATACATACATAATAACATGAACATGAACATTAATTTATCTTTCACTTGTCATAGGCCGTTACCCACTGTTGACCCCCGTGAGTTAGGGTTAGCGAATTTAAATAGATTCTGATTCCGCTCGTAGCCGCGGGTTGTGGAATCCATGCATAAGGAAGACATATTGGGTGCATTACCAGCATGCACGACCTGGCAATACAATATGTCCATAACATAGGTGCCGTCTTCGTATCATAACATAGGCCGTTACACATTTTATCAAAATCATACTTGCATACTTGTCATTTCATAGATTTCAAAAGAAATTACATACATATTTGTCATATCGTATCATAGATTTCAAATGAAATTGCATTTTTTCATAAATATCGTAATACATGTTCCTTCACATAAATTCATGACTTTTCATAGATAATTTTATGCATAACTCTCACATAAAATAATGTTATGCATAACTCTCACATAAAATCATGATTTTTCATAAATAATTTTATGCATAACTCTCACATAAAATCATGCATTTCATAAATAATTTTATGAAATAACTTTATCAGAAAATCATGCATTTCATAAATAATTTTATGAGATAACTCTCACATAAAATCATGCATTTCATAAATAATTTTATGAAATAACTATCACATAAAATCATGCATTTCATAAATAATTTTATGAAATAACCTTCTCATAAAATCATGCATTTAGGTACGTAAAAATGGGCTTCCAATGAAGGGCATATACGTATAATATATTTTATCAGAAGACAAGCAGTTTACCGTACATACGTGTAAGGATATGATCATGCTATTTACCTTGCAACGCTAATCCACTATTTTCGGCACGTAATCGGTCGCCTATAAAATAAACACTTATTTTGCATAAATTTCTAATTAAACAAGTGATTTTATTGAAAATCTAAACTATAAAAAAATATCATATATTTTCTAAACCTAAAATCTTCATAACACTGAATTATTCTAAACTGTTAATCTTTGTAACAAAAAGACTTAACCCGTGGATAAGAGCCTACGTAAACATTAAAACTCAAAATAAAATATAAGTTGAATACGTATGCCGTTCGGCGTATAACTAAGGACAAATATGTAATTAAAATAAAAATCTACCCCTGTAGTTGAAACCGACATAAGGCTTAGGGATTTATATTAACAGCAGGCGTATTCTTCTCAAGTCGTGCGATGTCCTTACCGAGGGAGGAAGCATGCGACGAAGCGGGGGCTGAGGAGAGGGTGGCGAGTGCGGCGGCAAAGTTCTGTGTGTGTGTGTGTGTGAGAGAGAGAGAGAGAGAGAGAGAGAGAGAGAGAGAGAGAGAGAGAGAGAGAGGGAGATGAAAAGTGAGAGAGAGTTATGAAAGAGAGAGAGAGAAACTGGATCTTAGAGAGATTACGGGGAGAAAGTTATTCACCATGCGGCGTGCATGGGAGCTTCGGGCAGTGGGCTGGGCGTCACTGGTCGGTGGAGGCTAGATCCCCTGCATCGTCCGTTGCTGCTGACGGTAGCATCGCGACCCAACAGTGGCAGAACGTGGCTCTCGGTTTGGGCGAGGATATATCCTCTGTTTCAGTGCAGTAAAACAGAGTATTTTTGTTGGGTGGTTTCTCAACAGCTGGGAGACAGTGGTGGAGGGAAGAGCTATGGTTGCTGCGTGTGGGAAAGTTGGTGGTTCTTGGTCTACTGCCGTGTGTATGGTTGTGCGGTGGTCTCGTATTTGTTCTACGATGAGCGTTGGTTGTGTTTGGAGGTGGATAAAATCGAGACTCTCTCGGTGACGGACTTGCGGGTTGAGTGGTTCTGTGTGGTGCACGTGAAGGCTTGGCTGAGCAAAGGTGGTGGAGGACAGCGTTATGGAGGGTGTCGGCACGTTAGGTGGCTTCCGTTCGAGGTCCTTGTGCTATGTTAAAGGGGCTGAGTGTGGGTTTGGTTTCCCATGGTATTTCACGACAGAGGGAGGAGCGGCTTCGAGGAAGAGGCTCACGGTGGAGGGCTGAGCTAGGAAACAAGGTTGTTTTCTATATTCACGGTGGAGGGAAAATGACGTGATAGTCTGGGGGTGTGAGGGGCTGGTTTCGGCTTGAGGATGGGGCTGGTGGTTGTTCACACTGGAAAAAATTGGCTCGGGTTGGACGTAATGAGCCTAGCTCTATATATAGACCAATGAAAACCCTAGTAAAGAAGGAGAAGAAACGTACGTGCATGGAAGTGGATTAGATTTCGTGAGTGTTTGAATTTTATAGAATAAAATCCGGTAACTAGGAGTTTTATTATGAAGAGGAAATAAGAATAGTAATAGTGTTTGAACTTTAACACACACGTGCTTAGAGTTAAAAAAAATAAAAAATAAAATAATAATAATGGAGCCTTAACTCTAAGTTTTAAAAAAAAAATCACCTGATAATTCGCTTTAACTCATTTATTGAGCTTTAAAAAAATTTATCTGTAATTTATCCCTAAAAAATATAAGATCGGGTCGTTACACATTGTTACAAGTTCAAGTATTTTTCAAAAATGAAGTTTGAATGTGTGAAAAATACAGTTACTGAAATTGCACATTCATGCTCATGCATCCATGTTGTTCATGTTTACCTTGTGCATATTTATGTTATCTTTGTGTATGCTTTTGGCATAACTTGTTAAGATTTTTGGAAATATCACTATAGTGGTTTTCACTAACATTCCCCTCAGAATGGTAAAAGTTGTGACAGGTTTAGACGACTATGAGTAAGATGGGAAAATGTAAATCCTGACGGCTTCCAGGATTTTAAGAAAGTCGTACGTTGGAAAATTGCCTCGAGGTGATTGATAAGTTTATAGAGAAAATTTTGAAGCTGATAACACGTATCCATGACATTTTAGACAAAAAATGATAATGTTTTTACTATGTAGCACAATATTATATTTTGATGATTCTGAAGGATCAACATTTCGTGACCCTACTTTTGTGAGGATTTTTAAGCTATGATATATTTAGGATTAACATATTGTGTTTTGGTACCATGGCGTATTGCTCAAGCCCTTGTTACTTCTTGGGTTAATTACATTTTGCCATTTCGAACTTTTACTCAATTCACAATATGTCTCCGAAACTACTAATTGCATCAAAGTGGACCCTCGAACTTTAAAACTTCTCAATCCCCCTTCCGTTTACCAGCAGCGTTAAATCTAACGAAAATATACTGCACGTGTTGCTCATGTGCATAACATTCACTACAAAGATGTAATTTTCATATAATTTATTATCATTGACCATATAAAATATAAAATAATATATGCTATCAATTAATAATAAATCATTAATAATTAAATATTTTTTTATTAATTTATATATAGTTAATGAATATCAAATAATTTTATTGTGTACATAGATTATTCATATTTGCTTGCAACTTAAGTATAAAATAATCTTATATATAGTTAATGATTAATAATTTATTATTAATTGATATCATATATTATTTTATATTTTATATGGTCAGTGATAATAAATTAAATGAAAGATACATCTTTGCAGTGAATTTCCGTTAGATTTAACGTTGTTGATAGACGAAATGGGAGATTGAGAAGTTTTGAAAATTCGAGAGTCCACTTTGATGCAATTAGTAGTTTTGGAGACACATTGTAAATTGAGTGAAAGTTCGTTGGGGCAAATTGTAATTAACCCTTATTTTTTCATTGCGATCTATTCATACTGCTAGAAACATGTTTACACTTCAATCACTATCAAACCCCAAGCATGAGTTAAGGGTGTCATAGTAAGCCTTCATATGATAAGTACAAGATAAAGTTTAAGATTAATAAGTTATAAGATGGCCATAGATATGCATGGTACCGATGCAATAAAGGTGGATATGCAAGTCACAGACCTAAGTATGGTCCACCATATTATGTTGTAATGCTATTAGCAATTCTCCTTGTGGCCACTGGCGGTGGAACCGATGTAAAGCCATGCACATAGAGTTAAGGTGTGTTGGCCAGTTAAGATAAGATAATATAAATTAAAATTTATACGTCATGCATGTCATGAGCATGAACGTGAATGAAATTCGATTTTCATTTAAATCAAACATTTTTAGAATTAAAGAAAATCTTAGGTTTTATTATGTTTATAGTATGGTGGGTTGCTTCATTTTAGTTTTATTTCTACCAGTTATTTCAAATTCTTTCATTTGAAAATTTTGAATATGTTTTTTTTAGACATGACCCATTTAATAATTTTTATGGAATAAAGAGATTTTATTAATTATATAAATCTCTTGCCTAACTTTTATTTACAAAAAATGTGATATTCCTAACTTACGGAAATGGAAGTTACAGCATATGATAAAAGAGATTAGGCTTGAGGTTGGAATGCAAAGTAAATGTTGGTTGAATGTATAAATTTCGGGCTATACCTTTGCATAAAAATAATATTTTTCTTTAGTTATAATTGTGATCGGTTTTGTCCAAATTGATTGCAGTTTTGGAATAAACCTGACAATCTTTTAGATGAGCTTCTCTTACTAATTAATCAGAATTGACCATTTTTAATTTTTCGATATTATCAAGTATAAGATTGTAATACAATTTTATTATGAGTCATTATATTTACAGGTCGGTGTGGAGAACACATCATCCACATCATTGATGTACTACGATTTGATTCGTAAAATTTATAATTTATAATTTTTTTTCTACAGTTTAAATCATGCCACATCATCAGTATGCAATGTGCTCCGCACAAGTTTCTGAAGAAAAAAAAAAAAAAAAAAAAGAGTTCTTTATTATCCCTATTGATTGACGAGTCAATATACCTTTGCTGGTTTAAGAATATAAATTGATCTATTTTATTTTGGTTAAGGGGAGTGCTCAATTAATCAAAATCGCATATAGTGAGTGAGGTTCTTATAGTCTAACTGGATGTGGTAGTCGAGCGACCTTTCCCTTCTCTCTAGACCAAAACTCTCTCAATTCTCTCTAAACTTTCTTCACAGATCTGACTAGTGGGGGTGGGAGCTTCGGCTCCCTTCCCCCTCCCCCTCCTCTACGTAGTGTTTCGTTGTGTGCTTTTGTGTTTTTTAGGCCAAATAAGGGAGAATCGTAGATCTAGAACCTTCCGGCAAGCAGACTCCAACATGTGCCCCTCCATGGTGTTGCCCAGCCGCCGATTTTCAAGACCACATAATGTGGCACCAAACGGAGCGGCGAGTACCCCGCATGCGCGAGTTGAAGTTCTAGGAGACGTTCAACGAGTGGCTCTCACGCGCCACTAGGAAGTCCTCTACCGACGCTCGCGTGACGTTTCTAGGGCCTGTGAGTCCGGGACTTCCAAGATCGACCATCGGTTTTTCTCCCTAAGTGGCGCGTGTATTGCACACGCCACAGCAGCCTCTTTGGGCACTGTTTTTCCAGTTTTCGCAGTGTTTTCCCAATGTTTTTTATTTCGTGTCCTGTCTTTATTTTCTTAAAAAAATAAAAATCCAAAAAATAGTGCCTTCAGACTTAGTCGAATGGAGTGGTCCCCCCTCCATTTAGGCGGTGCTTATGGTGAGGTTTGGTGCACCCCACTCCGCTTAGTCGGGGTATGGGATTTTGTCGCCCGGTTACTGTTAACTTTGTCGTGGATAGAGTTGTGCTATCTCTTAGACTTAGGTATTTATAGATCTGGACTAGACCATGTCAGTCACGAAAGTGTGCTAGGAAACTATTAACGATTGTAACTGGCTTGTTTTTAAGTCAACTTTGTAATGTCCTCTATTAATGAATGAAATGTGATCCGTTATTTTATATATGTATATATATATATATATATATATAACTAGATGTGGTAGTCTCTCAGCAATGGAACATATTTTTCATTATATGCTTATATCATTATATGGTTTGAATTCTCTCTTTTCCTTCATTCTATTCGAGGACAACCATGAATAACTTGTATATTTGATTTGCATTTGTTTTAGACTTGGACAATGTCCCTCCTATTGATTTTATCTCGTCAATCTTAGATGTCTGCTTCTTGGTTTGGCTTCTTACCATTCACCATCTCACACTCCAAAGCCTGTTTGACACTTTCATACCATATTCCATAACATGTTCCTTCCCAATACTCAAATAACATACCAAACTTTAGTTATTGAATTTATTTGATTGTCGGCCACACATAATCGAGATCTAGATTGTTGCTCTTAGTTTATATTAATAAAAAAAATATGACCGTAGTAGGGAATAAGAACAATTTCAAACTTTTAAATTTAAGAAAAAGACCCCATTAACAATTGAATTGGATAATGTCTAACCTCGTGGAAGGTCAAAAGGTTCATTGCTGACTTTTGTTTGTGAAGTCCAACTTTACAATTCTTGGAAAGATACTTCTGTGATCTTCAACCATCAACTCAATCCGTCAAAATATTGTTCTAACATTTTCTTCCCTTACTCCTTCTTGACTATAAGCTTCTTCTTTAGGTGTAAGATGGGCAACTCTTCTTGAAGACTCACTTTGATTCATCCTCAAGTTAAAACTTGCCAAGAGTTGCCTGATGATCTCGAACATTTGTTATTGACCTGATTTTCTTGGTCAACTCAACAATGGACTCATTTGAATACTTCTGCAAAGTAGAAATAGCTTCCTACATCTGGATGTAAGCCCGAGGCACAACTTTTTGTAATGAAAGCAAGTTGTAACACTCTTCTAACAAATGGAACACTATAATACTAAGTTGTAACACTCTTCTAAACTCAACAAACTATTGTAAAAAAAGCATATGGAAATGGAATTTGAAATGGCCAGGTGTAAAAACCCATAGTTATTTATTAGAGCATCTACATTGGGCTCTCTATACCTCTCATTTCTCTAAAATTTAGGGTTCACATTTGGGGAAAACCTCAAATGTACTCTCAATCTGGCTCCCCAAAATAGAGTTTGGATTTGGGGATGCTACAATGGATCCCTATATTTGGGGAGTCACCGTACATCTTCTTTCCTCATTTTGGTTCATCACTTCCATGTATCTTCTCTTTTCACGTCCTACTTGCTACCGGTAAGTGTTGAAAATTGTTTCATTCCGACTGGAATTTGCCATTCTGGAATAGTCTGGCTGAATATTTCGTACCGGATTCAATCCCAGTCGTTTCGGTTTTTTTTGGGTCATTCCAGCCGGAATGACCATTTTGATTCGAAATCACACAGATCAAGAACTCTGCAAAGCTTTTTCTTTTTTGCTTTTTTGTTTTTGCTTGAACTGCTGTTGTTGTAACAATTGAAGGTTTACTAGATGGCAAATGTTGTTTCCAAAGTTCATCATTTCTCTGGATGGTCTTCTGAATCTCAAGTATTTTGTCGAGTTGTTGTATTGTCATTTATTTTTCTAGGAGCGTCTGAATTTCTCCCCGTTCCTACTACATGTGTGTGTGTGTGTATTCAAGGTCAAAGTTATTATCAGGTATAAGCTGGATATATGTATATATATACACACAATATATATATATATAATTGATATATATATATATGTATATATGCATGCATGTGATATTATATATATTATCTATAAGCTGAAATCCATGCTTTATCTAAGAGGTGGGAAGCGGGGACTCGCACCCCACTGCTGTTGCCCCGTCCATGCTGGGGCGGGGGTCGGTATGGCCCCAGCAGGGTCCCGCACCTCACCCAATTTTTTTTATATAAATATATATTTATATATAAATATTTATTATTTTTACTATATATAAATATATTAATATGTATTAAGTATGACTTTTATTTAATACTGTGTAAGTTGTAGTATAGTAGGGTGACCATTTGATAGATTGTCTTGACAATACAAGTCTCACACTTAAAGTAATGTCGAACTCTTGTATTACACTACAACTTACACAAAATATGCACTAGCTAATTTAAAAATACAAATTTAAATTATAGTCATATTTACAAATTTAAATTTACAATTTGAGTCTAAAAATGTGTTTTTTTATCACTTTTCAATCCAGAAATAATTTTTAGACTTAATGGACTGTAGTACATTATTAAAGTGGGCCAGGGGCGGATTGGGAGTCCACCCCCACCCCCAGGATGCGGGGAGGGGGCTACCACACACCGTATGGTGCAGGTAGCACCCCTACTCTATCTTTTAGTATATATTATATAATATATATTATATATTATTTTGAAATATTTATATATATAATTTATTCATATAACGTCTATCCTGAGACGGTACATTAAAACGTACTGGTACCAAAATATTCTATTTCAATGCCTCAACTCGAACTGTCGCCATAACAGAATTCAAAGCTTTTGTCTGCACCTCCAACACGTGCACGCGCGCACACACACACACACGCTCTCTCTCTCTTTCTCTCTCATGGGAATGCTTTGGGCCGATCATACTGGAACCTGTAATATGGAAACATTAGCTTCTACGCTCCTGTTTTGGGGCTTTGACAAATTTTCATTGTGACAAAATTTTCATTCTACAAAAGTTGTGATTTGTGCTTTCTGTAATGTGCTAGTCCTGGTTGTTGGTTGTATGTGATTTCTTAGATTTGTGATTTGTGATAACCGGTTGTGATTTTTGCTTTATTGGGGCTTTGATTTATGCCATTGGGTCTCTAATTTGATTATTCCATCTTTGATTTGTACAACTTCTATGCTTCTGTTTTGGGGCTTTGATAGTTTCCATTGTAGCAAAATTTCCATTGTACAAATTCTGTTATTTATGCTTTGTGTAATGTGCTGATCTCGATTGTTGGTTGACTGTGATTTTTTATAATTGTGCTTTGTGGTATGTGATAACATGTTTTGATTTTGAGATTTGAGCTTTGTGATTTTTGTGAGTCGGTCTATTGTTGACCACTTTGTTATTAAGTTAATGCATTCTCGTTTGCAACTTTTGGGTTTGATATGCATGGGCTATCATTAGAGCTGTATTTGTAATGTTATGAGGTTGTGATGATGGTAGGATTACAATTTCGAAGTGTAGCATCAACAGCTATAGTGAATGCTCATGATCGGTATGGTAGGGTAACCCAGATAGTCATCTTTATTGTGAGATTTTCACAAAAGTTTGATCATGTGCCCTTTGCTATGCTTGAAATTGGACAATTTTGAGCCCCCATGTTATTGACTTATAACTTGTTGATTGATGTGGCAGCCCCATGAACCCTTGTTGGTAGCAACTTTGTAGGTTCCTATAACCTTCTTTTTTGCTATATTGTTGTGTCTTATAACATAATTTGTACTTTGACGACCTGTTGGGTTGGTGTGCAAGAGGGCTTGACCCTTATTTTTTGATGTGGAAGTCCCATGAACCTTGTTGGTAGCAACTTTGTTAGGTCCTATAACTATTTTGTTTTTACATTGTTGTGCCTTATAACCTTTTTTGTGACATGTTTTGTATTTTGTTGAGATATTGGGTGGGTGTGCAAGGGGCTCAACCCTACAGTGGATGACTGCACCTTACCACAATCGTCCGTTTGTGCCCCAATAAAAGGTGAAATTCGAGACGAGTAGAGACTCAGAAAGGTGGAACCAAACGAGCCGTTGGAGTTTGTTCCCTTAAACTCAGATCGACCAGAAGCCATTACAAGGATCGGTAGCGAGATGACACTTGAGGTGCGGAGCGCCATACTGCAACTCCTCGCCGAACACCAAGACGTATTCGCTAGACATGCTCGGAGCCCCAGATTGGGCAAGGGACATCCTCAAGTGCTTGGACGCCAACGAGGTGTTTGATGACAAGCAATAAGCCAGAAAGATTAGGAACCAAACGGCACGTTACACTTTGATTGAGGGAATTCTGTACCGAATGGGCCACTTGACGCCTCTCTTTAGGTGCATCTCCCCTGAAGAAGCCCAGTATGTATTGGCAAAAATACATGAAAGGATTTGCGGCAGTCACTCAGGAGGAAAGGCGCTAGCCAAAAAAGTGATGAGGGCGGGATATTACTGGCCCTATGCCTTGCGAGATGCCAAGGAATACGTGCGGAAATGCCGAAAGTGCCAAGAGTACGCCAAGGTGCCCCACAACCCGTCGGAAGAATTGACGTCGATCACATCACCTTGGCCCTTTGCCTAGTGGGAAATTGACCTGGTAAACCTACTCCCTCCTGGCAAGGGAGGCGTAAAATTCATGGTAGTAGCAATGGATTACTTCACCAAGTGGGTTGAGATTAAGGCCCTAGCAACCATCATGACGAACAACATCACACGGCTCTTGTAGAAGACGGTGGTTTTCCTGGTGTCTTGTGGGTAAGGTTGTAATCGAGCCGAGCCGAGCTGGTCTTTGGCTTGCCGAGCTCGGTTCGACTCAAAATACTCAAGCTCGTCCCACAAAAGAGTTCAAGTCGAGCAGAGCTTGAGCTCGAATTGTTTATTTTTTGAATAAGATTTAATAATTAATAAATTCAATAAAAAAATATAATATTAAATTTATACAACTAACAAGTAGAACTTCTATTGAATTATAAAATTTTAAAAAATTTATAAATAATTAATATCTAACTAGTTGATATTTATCCAAAATAAAAATATATTAGATGCCTATATATATTATTAATACATACACTTAATATAATAGCATATATATATTCCATATATGGTTCCCACATACTAATATATGAAATTATTAAGTTTTATCGACTAATTATTATACAAATTATAAAATATACCTATAAAGTCTATTCACTATATAAACATAAGTAATTAGATTACATATTATATATTTAATTATAAAAGTGGTATGCTTATATTATTAACTAAGACATATATATATATATGTATATATATTTATATGTACATAGGTGTATGTATATATTTATCAATATATGAATGAGTTTTAATTTACTCGAGCTAACGAGTTGACTTGAGCACAAACAAGTGGAACCTAACGAGCTTTAGCCGATGGAGTTAAATTTTGTCGAGTATGTGTCATTTACAAATCAAGTGGGTGTCTACATTCATGAATGAGCTTCTTCTTTTTTTGACGAGTCGAGTTCGATTTGAGTTTAACTGAGCAAGTACCAAGTGGGCTATCGAACAGACTGGTTCATTTATAGCCCTAACTATGGGCCTATTGAGTCACAGTAAAGACACCAACAAGAAAAACTTATTTCACCTTCACTTACGGCCCTGAGGCGATGCCGCCAGTGGAAATCGGGATCTCCACCTACAAAGTTCAGCATTTCAAGCAAGGCTCCAATGATAGGCAACTAGAAGAACAGCTTGATTTGCTGGAAGAAGTCAGACTGGAGGCAGAGGTAAGAATCACCGCCAACAAAAGGAGGGTTGAGTGATGTCTCAACAAACGAGTGTGTCCGATAGCATTGCACTCAAAGAAACAAAAAAAATGTGAAACAAGGGAAAGCTGGGCCCCCAATGGGAAGGTCCCTACGTGGTCACCACCACCAATCGCCTAGGATCCTACAGACTCCGAGACTCCCAAGGAAATGAGCTGCTGCACCCCTAGAATGTCAAACACCTACAAAAATTTTATTGCTAAAGCTAGCTTATTTATTGTAAATTTATGTTTTCATGCATACACTACACATCCTAATGGAAGAGGTGTTGTGTTTCAATGTCGAGTTTCAAGAATGTAACAGAATCTCCTCAACGTAATCTCTATCAACAGAATCTCCATCAACAAAGTCTTCATTGACTGTTTATCTCCCTGCGGGACACCAAAGGGACGAGTCATGCCAGAGACTACTTTGTCCCTCTTGCAGAGGAGTGCGGGTCAACCATCGGCCACCCGAAGATAAAAAATTAGCTTCCTCATGAGTGTCAACAGACAGGAGTGGGTCCAGTTATAGACTACCCGAATAACATACCTCCCGTAGGGCCAAAAGGGCAGGTTAAGCCAAAGGCCACCTTGTCTCTCCCTCGACAGAAAATGGGTCCAGCCTTGAGGCTACTCGAGAAACTTACCCTGACATCCACCACGACGAAGTGTGGGATCAACGTCAGTCTTACCTAAATTTACCATTTCCCACGATGTCAACGGGGGGAGCAAGTCCAGTCCCAAACTGCTAGAACAACCTACCTCCCCACAAAGGATGATAGGTGAGCAGGAGGCCCAACCTCCTCATCCGGGAGAGTAGGACTAGGCCCCTCGACGGTCCGAAAAAATTACCCAGACTCCCATCGCTGTGAAGGAGCGGACTAGCCACATCGCTATCCGAATTACCTCCCCCGCATGATACCAGAGGGAAAGGTAGGCCAAAATATTGCCTTATCCCTCTTGAGGCGGAGTGTGGGTTAGTCCTCAACTACCCGAAGGCAAAAACTTACCTTCCTCGTAAGCATTAACAGGCAGAAGCAGGTCCAATAATAAACTGTCCAAACAACCTACCTCCCCATGAACCAAAGAGACAGGTCGAGCCATAGTCCGCCTTGTCTCCCCATTGACAGAGAGCGAGACCAGCCCCACGGCTACTGGAATAATTTACCCCGACCTCCACTACAGCGAAGAGTGGGTTCAGCGCCAGTTTAACCCAAAACTTACCCTTCCCTACGGTGTCAAAGGGTGGGAGCGGGTCCAGTAGCAAACTGCTCAAACAATCTACCTCCCACGGGAAACAAAGAGACTGGTTGAGTTAGAGGCCACCTTGTCCCTCCTGTGACGGAGAGCGGGTCTAGCCCCGAGGTTGCTCGAAAACTTGCCCCAACCCCAATCAAGGAAAATGAGCAGACCAGCCACATCGTTGTTCGAATTACCTCATCAGGGGGCAAATGGACGGTTTGGCTTAAAGCATTCCGACCAATGTTTTGAATACTGTACTGGAAGCTGAACCGGTCAAGGCACTAGAACGAAATATTTCGGTACTAGTACCGTTTCGAGATAGTCGATATATGAATAAATTATATATATATAAATATATAAAAATTATATTAAAAAATAATAGTCTATATATGAATAAATTATATATAAATACATATACATAAATTATAAATAGCCTAGTCTGAATTGGCGGTTAATAAATAAACTTGTAGTTTGAAAAAAAAAATCTGAAGGCCGAAATTGAGGCCAGTACCGGCCAGTATTTGGGCCGGTACGAAACTTATATGGTACCTGTACCAGCCTAGCAGCCGGTACGGCCAACCGGCCGGTACGGTACGAGATCCAAAATAGTGATTCCGACCCCTCCCCGATGGAGTGCGGGCTGGGTTCTTCGACTACTCGAATAATGCACCAAGGAATGCGGACATCAACAACATGGTAAAAGGCGGCAAGCACATTGCGTCATAGCCCAAATGGCCTAGTTGCATATCAAAATAAAGCATGACAATGCAAAATGGAAGAACTAAAAGATTAGGCGGGGTAAAGCGCATCTGAGAGATCGACGACAAAAAAGAAAGAAATTGACTCAAAGAAAAGGTGGAGAGACATTGGCCTCATCAACGATATTGCTAAATGTACCAAGAGGATAACTGACTAACGAATCCAAACGAGGACAATATAAGAGGGGCACCATCGGTTGGTGGGGTCGTCAGGGATGGGTTTAGCACTAGCGAGGTGAACCGTAAAGTTCTGGATGATGGCAATCCCCCCGCTCGATGGGGACCCTATAATTCCCTACGTCAGAACTCCCAGGCCGACCGTTAAAAAAAAAAAAAGACCTTGAAAGTGAATGACCACAGAAGATAGACAGAAATAAAAAAGATAATATTATTGACAACATGAAGCCGCAAGCTTACAATGGACAAGTTACAACATGAAGTCTCAGTTGCAAAAATTAATTAATCAAGGAAGGAAATGAAGAATTCTCATTGAACAAGCCTGATGCCGCTCGACCGCATCCCGCTTATGGGGACTTGTATAGGGCAGAACAAGAAAGACGAAGAACTTTTTATCTTCTGACAAGGGAAATTGACGAACGGCCAACAGGGCCTGCAGAATAAAACGATCAGGAAGTTATGGCGCATTAATGGCACCGTCATAGAGGCATGCCGCATTTAAAGAAGTCTATTAAAAGGAACAATAAAAAGGACATGGGCTCCACAGGGGCAGGCACGATTTGTCCCCCAATCTCTCGGTATAAATAGCAATTTCCAGGTATGAAAAAGCGCTAGACTCTCTCATTATTTACAAACTTTCAAAATAGTCTACTGATTTGAGCATCGAAGACTCCCCGACCCCAAGACAGCCCTCTCCCAGCTTCTTTATTTTTCGTTTTCCCAAGCTCAATTTTGAAGATCCAAGTTGTTGGAATCTGACTCAAAGGTATACAAAACATGACGGTAATAAGGAGATTTGTCTAATAAACGATTGCTCATATATACAAAATGAAACTTCATATGTCCACCGACCAAATGCATTTATACATATATATATTGTGTGTATATTTATATTTGCATATATATAAAATGATTATGAATATACTATCAAAAATTTATTTGATCTTGATGAAATTATCCAACAACTAATTGCTTATGTGCACAAAATAAAGACGAACTTCATATTTCCAACAACCAAATAGATTTAGTGTTTAAATAAGAAATTAATTTACACACACACACACACATATATATATATATATATATTTGTATATGAATAAAATGATTATGAATATGCCTTCAACAAATTATCTGATCATGATGAGATTTGTCCCGCAACTACTTGCTTATATGTACAAAATGAATACGAATCTCATATGTCCAACAACCAAATGCATTTCTTGTTTAATCAATAAATGCATATATATATATATATATGTGTGTGTGTGTATGTGTGTATTTGCATATGTATAAAATGACTATAAATATATTTTCAACATATATAATGCATTTCTTCATATGAGCATTTTTTCATATTTGGTATCTCCTCATGGGTGATCAATGCATTTCATCTTTATTTAGTCAAAATGTGTAATTTTTCTTAACCAATAACAAACTACAAATGACATGAAAAGATCATGTAGGGTGCATGAGTTTCAACCAAATGGAAAAATATTAAGACAATACAAGATTTAAAATAGCAGTGCATAAAAATGCACATGAATATGAATGTAAAAATACACGAAAATACATGTTAGAAATCAGAATCTAAAATAGTAATATTGAAAACGAAAATGGTGAAAATATACCTGCGGAAGCCATGTTTCCTGAATGCATATAGACAGATCTTCTCCTCCTTGCTCCTCACAAAAAATCAGCTATCAATGGGGCAAGCCAATGGACATATGGAGAGGAGGAGGGACCTAGCCTCTTATAAAAGAAAACTAATGGAGTCCACCCATTAAGGAACAAGACCCTTGGTTTTCCAGGTCTACATACGTAATTATACCACAATATAAATAGGATATAATCCTATATTACTAAGGTGCAACAAACCCCAAATGATCACTCAACATAGTGGGTTAAAACAAAATATCATTGTGAGCTATATATATGTCTAACCCGTTTTATAAAATGTGCAATCAAATGAAGCCCATATTTAAAATATTCTAACATTCTCCCACTTGGGCAAACATTGATTGCTATAAAATAAAACTTGTTTTAAAAAATAAATAAATAAATAATGACTCTCGGGTTAGACTACAAAGGTGGCCACACAAAAACATAGCTCAAATGATAGCACCTTAGAAAACACGATCCGGTCCAATAAGAATATCAACATCGAACATGGAAATCGTTACACCACTTAAACGATGTAAGACCACTCCACAGCTACAAATGCTAATATCCTTATCGACATGGATCCCCATCCTCCGACCAATGTGGTAGTATGTAGTATGAACTTAGCATCAATGTGATCAAAAGCTGTGCTAATTCATATCAGTCCTCATAATGCTTCAAAATGAAGCCATGTCTCTAAAAGAGACTCATCTTATGTCTTTTGCCCATATATCTCGAGATCATAATGATATTATAATAAAAGACATAAGTCAAATGCATGCTCAAAAACTTAGTGTATGAATAGGGGAGATTTATTATTATTGGAAAGGGGCTGCACCCTAAAACAAATGGGTTACCTACGTACCCTGTAAAGGGATCAAGCCAAAACGTAGTTCTTTTTACATAAGTAACTCCCACTAACCAAAAACATCAAAAGTTTCCACAATACCCATATTAGTAACATGTGTTTTAAAAACTTTAGGAGCGAGTCCCTTAGTCAAAGGATCTGCAATCATCGCCTCTGTATTAACATGCTCTATCTTTGTCTGCCCTTCTTTAACTCTATCTCTGACCACCAAATACTTGATGTCAATGTGCTTGGATCCACTAGAACTCTTATTATTCTTTGAAAAGAATACCGCTGCACTATTATCACAAT
The DNA here is from genome assembly GCF_001411555.2 of Juglans regia. NCBI lineage: Eukaryota > Viridiplantae > Streptophyta > Magnoliopsida > Fagales > Juglandaceae > Juglans > Juglans regia. The sequence goes on from NC_049903.1 coordinate 19,401,088, forward strand.
AAATAGTAATTGGCCTCGAGATGGAATCAACAACTTTCAGTTCAGAAATAAAATTTCTTAACCAAACAGCTTGGATAGTAGCTCCATAACACGCCACAAATTCAGCTTGCATAGTAGAAGATGCCACTAGAGTTTGCTTAACACTCTTCCAAGAAATAGCACCCCCAGCTAGCATAAAAACATAACCTGAGGTCGATTTCAAATCATCTTGACATCCAGCAAAATCAGAATCTGAGTAGCCTACCACCTCAAGGTGATTTGAACGCTGGAATGTGAGCATGTAACCTTCAGTTTTCTTCAAGTATCTCATAACTTTCTTAGCTGCTTTCCAATGCTCTTGCCCTGGATTCGACTGAAACCTGCTAAAAACACTAACTGCATAGGCAATATCTGGTCTAGTGCAAACTTGAGCATACATCAAACTCCCCACAGCACTAGCATATGGTATGTTCTTTACAGATTCCCTTTCAAGTTCATTCTTGGGACATTGAGTTTTGTTGAACTTATCTCCTTTTATGATTGGTACATCACCAGGTGCACAGTTATGAATTTCAAATCTTTGCAGTACACGTCGTATATAAGCTTTCTGAGAAAGCCCCAACAAACCACGAGCTCTATCACGACATATTTCAATGCCAAGCACAAAAGAAACTTCTCCCAGATCTTTCATCTCAAAATTAGCAGATAACATTTTCTTTGTTTCATGAAGTAGTCCCAAGTCACTGCTGGCAAGCAAAATGTCATCTACGTACAGAATAAGAAAAATAAAGTTTCTCCCACTGGTCTTGCGATATATACACTGGTCCACTGCATTTTCAACAAAACCAAGTGAAGTTACAACCTCATCAAACTTCAAATACCACTGTCGAGACGCTTGCTTCAGGCCATATAAGGATTTATTTAACTTACAAACCAAGTTTTCTTTTCCCTTCTCAACAAAACCTTCAGGTTGTCTCATATAAACTTCTTCATAAAGATCTCAATTCAAAAATGTTGTCTTTACATCCATCTGATGAAGCTCCAAATCACAGTGCGCCACGAGTGCCAGGATAATTCTAAAAGAATCTTTAGACGAAACTGGTGAAAAAGTTTCATTATAATCAATGCCTTCCCGCTGAGTGAACCCTTTTGCAACTAATCTTGCCTTCTTTCGTTCAACATTCCCTTTTGAGTCTAATTTACTTTTGAAAATCCATTTGTTGTCAATAGCTTTAGCATCTGGAGGAAGTTCAACAAGTTCCCAGACTCTATTCTTTTCCATAGAATTCATTTCATCTTCCATAGCACTTAACCACTTATCTGACTCAGAACATGTCAAGGCTTGCTTAAAAGTAACAGGATCAACTACATGCCCAATATTAAAATCACTTTCTAACAAATAGACAATGTAATCATTAGGCAATGCTGACCTTCTTTCTCTTTGAGATCTTCTGACTTGTGGCTCAGAAACAGACTCTACCATTGTTGGAATTTCTTGTTGTTGTTCAGGTTCTTCACTAAAAATCTCAATTGGCGGAGAAACAGCTCTTTCCTGTATAACAGGAACTGGAACAACAACTGGATTAGGATCAGCAAATAACTCCTTCAATACAGAACTCCCACTGACACCAACATCATTTTCCAGAAATTTTGCAGTAATGGACTCAACAATTCTGGTGCCACGATTAGGACAATAGAACTTATATCCTTTTGATCTATCTGGGTATCCAATAAAATAACCAGGAGTAGATTTTGGGTCTAGTTTCTTTTCAAGAGGATTATAAATCCTAACCTCAGCTGGACATCCCCAAACTCTGAAATGAGCCAAACTTGGCTTACGGCCTGTCCACAATTCAAAAGGAGTTTTTGAAACAGCTTTACTGGGAACCCTGTTTAAAATGTACATAGCAGTTTTCAAAGCTTCACCCCATAGATATTCTGGCAAATTTGTTCTGCTCATCATACTCCTAACCATGTCCTTTAGAGTCCGGTTTCGTCTTTCAGAGACACCATTCTGCTCGGGTGTTCCTGGCATGGTGTATTGAGGCACTATTCCACACCCTTGTAAAAATTTTGCAAACTCGCCCATGTTTTGACCAGACTCATCATACTTCCCATAATACTCGCCGCCTCGGTCAGATCTTACAACCTTAATACTTTTCCCACATTGATTTTCTACTTCCATTTTGAATATCTTAAATTTCTCAAGAGCTAGAGATTTATCATTAATCAGGTAAACATATCCATAGCGTGAGAAATCATCAATGAAAGTTATGAAGTACTTATTCCCACATATGGTAGAAGATAAAGGTCCACTAATGTCGGTATGTATTAATTCCAAAATACCGTCACTCCTAGTAGAACCCTTTCTTGTGGATTTAGTCAGCTTTCCTCTTATACAGTCCACACATGTGTTAAAATCTGAAAAATCAAGAGAAGGAAGTATTTCAACTTTTACCAATCTCTCCATTCTTTCCTTTGAAATATGTCCTAATCTCTTATGCCACAACATAGAAGATGATTCACGGATTAAAGACCTTTTCTTCGCTACATTGGTAACACAAGAGACTTCACCAAAAGAAGCCAAAGTCATTCTATATAAACCATCACACAAAAGACCATTTCCAACCAAACGGGAATCATAGAACAATTCAACTTTTCCATTGCCAAACTTAAAAGAAAAACCAGATTCATCAAGTTTTGATATAGAAATCAAATTCCGTCTCATTGACGGTACAAAAACTGTGTTCTCCAAAACAAGAGAAAAACCAGACTCCAAAGACAACTTTATTACTCCTATAAACTCGACCTTCACTTGAACTCCATTCCCAACGCATAAGCTTACTTCATTCTCACTTGGCCTCCGTTTGCTTACGAACCCCTGCAAGGAATTCGCAATATGAATACTTGCACCTGAGTCTATCCACCAAGAATTTAAAGGCACATCTACTAAAGAAGACTCAAAACAAACTAAGGCCAATGGAGTACCTGTCGAGTTCTTCTTCTTCTTCTCCAACCAAATTTTAAACTTAAAACAATCCTTTTGCCAATGACCCTTCTTCTTACAAAACTTGCACTGATCATTTTTCTTCACAGTTTCTTTAGGACCACCAGAAGTCTGACCTTCAAACCTTTTACTGTGCTGATTTCGGTGTGACTTATTTCCCTTGTGGAACTTAGACTTATGATTATGAAAGGACCCATTGTTCTGTTGTGGTTGAAAAACTAATTGCACAGTTTCAACGGTCTCACGACGCATCCTACACTCCTCTTGGGCACATACTACTATCAAATCATTTAAATCCCATTTATCTCGCTGAGCATTGTAAGCTACCTTTAGCTGATTAAACTGGCTAGGAAGACTATTAAGAACATGATAAACCAGAAAAGGCTCAGCTATGGGAATTTTGAGGGCTTCTAGCTTAGAGGATATATGTATCATTTTCATAATATACTCCCTAACTCCACTAGAACCATCATATTTCATACTCATCAGTCTATCCATCAGGTCTCCAGTTTCAGCTTTATCGGATTCAACAAACCTTTGTCCTATGGCACCCAAAAATTGCTTAGCATTATCACTGTCTGGAATAGCTCCCATAATAGAATCTGATATAGAACGCTTGATAATCTTAAGACAAAGTCTGTTTGCCCTATCCCACTCTTGATATTCAGCCACATATTCGGTAGTACTCTTATCAGTAGGTTTTGAAGGTTGGTCTTCTAGGACAAAATCCAATCCCAAAAGACCAAGAGCAATTTCTACGTCTCGTTTCCATCTCACATAATTATTCCCAGTCAAAGTTTCAATAGCAGATAATTGACTTGAAATAGAGGAGGCACTCAAAACTGTAGAAACATGAAATAGTACATTTTATTTAATTATCATCCAAACAAATAGCATGCAGTCAATAGATGATATCAAATCTTTCTAATTAATATGAGCTATTAATTAGACAATACATAATTAAGCTCGGAACCATATGAGCTTCATTACAATAAGAGCCTTGGTGCATCATTGTAAAGTCACCTTTGGGCTAACTAAACAACATGCTATAAGGTATTCTTAAAACATATCACAAAACTAATTAATAAAATCACATCAGTTTCAAAATACCATCACCTTTAGGCAGAAGGAAATTTCTAAACTAATGTAATCTCATTAATTAATTCACACAATTTTCTAAAATGTCACACACAATAATACATTTGGGCAAGATATTATGTGCAATAAATTAGAAAACAAAGATATCCTTTTAAATATCAATGAGTGTGCCACTTTGGCGGCTACCACCCACAAATATTTCAAAAATTTTATTTAAAGGAATAATAAGGATAATCTAAATGCCCATAAATTACAATCACAAAATGATAATAATAATCATCAACTTGATACAATCACAATTAGAATTCAAATGTGATTGTGATACTAAAACAGTGTGAATAGATCAAACATATAAGACAACAAATATGTCTAAAATTAAATATGAATTTGGAATGCATATATATACAAAATACTTATAACAAGTCACAAAATTAACATGCATCCAAAACATGTTAAGAGAGAGAGTACACATATGCACAGATCATATAAGGTACTGACTATTCACCACAAAAAATATTATAATATTTAGTACACTGTAGCCCACAGAAAAATGTGTAAATAACATTCAAAAATATAAAACAGTGTCTTATGATGTTACAAAAATTTTTCAAAAAATATATATAACTTTAATAGGGCGAGTACATAAATACTAGAAAAAGAAAACCAGAAAAAACACTTTTTACTGTGCCACACGCGCCGCACGCGCCACCTGCTGCGCGTGGGCAACATTCTGGCTGGAGGTGAATTCATCTTCAACCTCCAGCCGGGTCAGCAAACGGGTCGCGGGTCTGAAAACCGGGTCTATGGGTTTTAAACGGATTTTTCTCAATTTCTTGCAATTTTTGGATCAAAAACTAAAATTAATTTAGGGGAAACAATATATAGTGCCCGAAAAACACATATATGGTGTTTTAAAACAATGGGTATCAATATTTAAGGAAGATTAATGAAATTTCGAAATGGGTATTAACCCTAGTTTTGTAAAAACTCAAAACCGAAACACATTATCGATTAAACACATCTAAAACAAGTAAATATCATTCTAAAAAACCGATCTTGATATGAGTTTGATCAATCGATTGTGTAATACGATTTTCTTGCCCAAAAATGGTTCCGAAAATTAAAACAAAAATGTAAATGGTGAAACCATAACAGTAAAGTTGCGGAAACAATGAAGAGAAAATAGAAACCCAACCAGATTGAAGATTTACAGCAAATAAATCCTACACATTTCATTTTGAGCGATCGATTTGCATAAATAAAATAAAATCGAAAATAGAACACCAAAAATTGCATTATCGTAAGATTCTAATCCTAGCATGGTGGCTCTGATACCAAATGTAAAAATACACGAAAATACATGCTAGAAATCAGAATCTAAAATAGTAATATTGAAAACGAAAATGGTGAAAATATACCTGCGGAAGCCATGTTTCCTGGAATGCATATAGACAGATATTCTCCTCCTTGCTCCTCACAAAAAATCAGCTATCAATGGGGCAAGCCAATGGACATATGGAGAGGAGGAGGGACCTAGCCTCTTATAAAAGAAAACTAATGGAGTCCACCCATTAAGGACTCAAATTAATATGGGTCTATACAAATTCCATAAACAAGACCCTTAGTTTTCCAGGTCTACATACGTAATTATACCACAATATAAATAGGATATAATCATATATTACTAAGGTGCAACAAACCCCAAATGATCACTCAACATAGTGGGTTAAAACAAAATATCATTGTGAGCTATATATATGTCTAACCCGTTTTATAAAATGTGCAATCAAATGAAGCCCATATTTAAAATATTCTAACATTAATGAGATTTAGAGTGGCCAGGCAATGTATTTTTTATGCACAATTAAAGAATTGTGATACACACAGGTACGGACTCAAGAAATTTACGTGGAAAAATGAATTTATTATGCTTTGTATATTAAAGATGCATTGTCCCGTACGTGTAAATCTCATAAGTCCATACTCATACGTATCACCATAAACTTTCTGGTTATGGAATGTTGATTTCTCTATTGATACTCATTAACTTTCTGCCTCTTCTTCCTCTGGCTCTCTAGCTCGATCTTTTCGATTACTTATGATGCCAGAAATAATGAATGGAACGCCTAAAAAACAAACCAATTAAAGCTTTAAACGCCCAACAAAAGTTTGGCAAAACACCAGGCGCGCCATTCGCTCTATTATTGTGGAATTGGAACCAATTGAATTTTGAGCTTCTTGAAGGATGAGTTGAGGTAGGAATTCGACTGTATTGAAATTGGAGTTTAATTTATCAATTTCAACTATGACAAAATCAATATATAGATAAATAGATTCATTGAAAACTGTATTTAGAATATGGACCTAATTAACTATACATGTATTGGAATTACAAGATATGGACCTAATTAACTATACATGTATTGGAATCACATGAACTCAACTGATTTATTTAATTATTCAGGGTGGGTTATATTTTTTTCAGCTAATTACAAAATTAGTATTTAGATTTTCATATTTTTAAACTTAAGACAGCCTCGTTTGAATAGTGAAAGTGTTTTATCTCATCTCATATGATTTCGTCTTATCATTACAACTTTCCTAAATTCTCACACAAAATATAATAAATAATTATTCAACTTTTTCAAATAACTAAACAATAATAATATTAAAAAATAATATTCTAACAATATTTTATTCAACTTTCATCTAAAACCATCTCATCTCATCTCACTATCCAAACCACACCAGTTTTAATTTTAACAAACTTTTTTTTAAAGTATCTGTAATTTCATTCAATATCAAAGTTTATCTATACAAGCTAAATCATGTATAATTGTGCCATACACTTCCTTTGGACCTTCCTCCATACACACTTGTTCTACCTCACTAGACAGACCTAGTTTTGCCAAACAATGAGCTGCCTTGTTCCCTTTTCTCTTTGTAAACTGAATCGACCAGCCTTGTCTACATTGCATAGCCTGCTTTACATCCTCAACCAATTGTCCATACCAGCTCCAACAGTCTTCCACCTTATTAATTAACAACCTTAGTAACTTGTAAAGCATCTCCTTCAAACACAACTAAGGGGATATTCAATTCAACACAAAGCTGCATAACTCTCCAAAGAGCCAAGATTTCTTCTATCACAGGGTGTGCAACACCCTCCCTACTCATGGACAAAGATACCAGGACCTGTCATTGAGCCTCCCTTATTATAACCCCAGCTCCCATCTTGTTTGTCTTTGAGTTGGAAGCCGCATCCCAGTTTACCTTAACTCCACTACCCACTGGTGGCTGCCACCTTACCACCTTATTTGTTGTGCCTCCATCAGATTTTCCCCCATTGAACTACTCTGAGCCAAATGAAACTCCTCAAGACAGTCCCTTGCTTGCTTCACCACCATTTTAGGACTAGAGAAAGATCTTTCAAAAATAAACTTGTTCCTCCTATTTCATATCCCTCTCATAATCAATGCCACCACTTTCAACCCCTCTTGCTGTAAACTTTGAGACATCATCTCCCATACCTTCACAAGATCTCTCTCTGCGCTAGGCCATTTATGAACAGGACTCGCAGGCCCAGCCCACACATCTGTTGAAGTAGAGCGACTCCATAGGGTGTGGCATATAGTTTCCTCTTCCCTTTCACATATAGGGCACAAAGGATTCTCAATGACTCTTTTCTTTGTCAAGTTCACTCTCGTGGGTAAGCAGTCATTTAAAGCATTCCACAAGAAAGTCTTTACCAGAATTGGTGAATTTGAATTCCACACTGCTTTCCTGCAATAATCCTTCACTGAGCCAATTGATGATTCTCCCAACCCCCTCCCTCTCCTTCCCATCTCCAAGTGATAAGCACTTTTAACATTAAAATTTTTGTGCCCCCAGATTAGCTTGTCCCTTTAACAGACAAACTGATTAGAATGTTGCACACTATCTCAACTTCCTCTTCCCCTAAGGTCTCTTTGATCACCTCAACCTTCCAACAACCCTTTTCAAAATCTATGTACTCCTCAACTCTAGAACTACTCTCAAAGTTCTTCACTGGAGATTGTAGACAGAAAGTAGATGGCTTTGGGATCCACCTATCACCCCATATCTTAATGTCTCTGCCATTGCCTACCCTCCACATAAGCCCCTCTTTGAGTAAGTCAATTGCTCCCCATAAGCTCCTCCAAATCAAAGAAGGCCCCGAGCCCAACTTAGCTTGCAACATATCACTATCTATAAAATACTTCTCCTTTAAGATCCTTGCTGCCAAAGAAGTAGGATTAATCAAGAGTCTCCAACACTGCTTGGCAAGTAAAGCTTTGTTAAAACTTTCTAGACTTCTGAACCCAAGCCCTCCATCAGCGTTGGATTTCCCCATTTTACCCCAGCTACACCATTGAATCTTCCTATCATTTTGCTTGAAACCCCACCAAAATCTCGTCATCATTTCAAAAATTTATCTACACAACTTTACAGGCAGTTTAAATAACTCATGTGATAGTTTGGTATGGCTTGAGTCACTGCTTTGAGAAGAATTTCCTTACCTGAGGGGGAGAGAAATGGATTCTTACAGTTGTTGATTCGTTGCCACACTTTGTCCTTAATACCTCGAAAGGTGTTCTATTTGGATCTACCAATCATAGCTGGGAGTCTACGATACTTCTCATAGTAGCCACTGACCCTGGCTCCCAACTCCTCATGGATCAATCTCCTCTCCTGTGCCTTAGTATTCAGGCCAAAGAAAACAACAGTTTTTTGCTTATTTAGACATTGGCTCGAGGCATGCTCCCCCTGATTTTCTCTCATTCTTCCATATTAGCCCCGCCAAAAATGACATAATCATCAGTAAATAAAAGGTGTGTAAGTCTAGTTCCCCCTTACCAGTGGCACCCCCTTATAGCTCCCTTCTACTTATAAGAGTTGAATAAATTGCTCAAATCTTCAACACACAGCAAAAAAAGAAAGACAAGGAGACAAGGAGTCACCCTGTCTTAGCCCCTAGATGGCCTAATCATCCCACCTGGTTGACCATTAATTAGAACCTCATACGAGATAGTGGCAACACATTTCATTATTAGGGCAGTCCATCTATCATCAAACCCCAACCTCCTCATCACTCCCTCCAAATATTTACATTCTACCTTGTCATATGCCTTAGATATATCCAGTTTTATAGCCATGCTACCCACCTTCCCATGCCTCCTCTTCTTCATGGAGTGAAGTGCTTTGTATGCTACCAATATATTATCTAATATAAGTCTTCATGAGATGAAAGCACTCTGAGCACTGGATATGATATCATCAATGATCAATTTCAATCTATTAGCCAGTCTTAGCAATGACTTTATACAATACATTACAAAGACTGATTGGCCTATAATCAATGACTAGCATAGGGTCGTTCACCTTTGGAATAAGCACTATAAATGTGTGATTTAGAGACTGGTTCATATCTCCCCCTCTCTAAAAAATCAGGATTGCTTTGCACACCGCTTCACCCAATCAACCTTTGTAATTAGGTATCTCTGTAAATCCTTTGTTAGAAAACTTACAAGAGATTGCTACCTGAAGTTAGTGTGCAATGTGTCAATCTTTGATTGTCTAACCTGTCATATTGATTTCATGTATTAATTCATAAAAAATTGACATTTGGTGTATTGTTTTTCTAACAAGAGATCAACGTATATAATTGCAAATTTTTTAAAATTCACGTACTAATTTCATAAAAGTTGGAAAACTTAAGTTTTGGTTTGTAAAAATATGAGAGTTCAAATATTAAAATAATTAATCCTAATTCTTAGACAAAAAATACTATAATTTATTAATTTATGATCAGACTTCATTGACCCAAATATGAATGACAAAAAAGTTGCCCGCCTTTTAGAGCATTGACAATGGCCTAGAGTCTAAATTTTGGCCAGAACTTCAACTTTTGGCTTTAGTCAAAATTTATATTGGACTAATTATTAAAGTTAAAATAGTAATATAATTTTATATATTTTAATAATATTTTACAATTTTTTATATATTTTACAAATAAGCTTCATATATTTCTTTAAATTGGATTCAACCACCGGATGCCACAAAACCTAGGCAAAATATATTACATATTGTTGAAAAATGAAATAGAATAAGGTATAAAATAATGGACTATTTTTCAAAATTGAAATGGATAATATAAACTTTAAACTAATTAGATAATATAGACATTAAAATAACCTATAGATTTTTGAAATGGATGTAAGATATTACAAAACAAAAAGGGCATTAAAAGTAACATTTATGTATATAATGTATGATGGGTCAAAAACTTCAAAACCCGCACACATGATATAAGATTAAAATATAATGGTTGTTGGAAATTATTAAAATATTACTTTAGTGAGTGATTAGTGTATATCCAAAGATGATTAGGGAGTTTAATTTACTGTAGCTCATATGTTGAGTTTTAGTGGTTTGGCTAGTTTAATGTAGAAGATTTTACTCATGACCTATGAAGATGCATTGCTTTAGAGTTTTTCAATTGAAAATGCTTTTGTACGTATAATTTACATAATCATGTGTTGATATGTGACTTGATGAAAATAATAAAATTTTAAGATTTAAAATTTGAAACTCAAATTAAAAAAGAAAACGTTGATAAAATGAGACTGCTACTCAATATGTATAATATTGTGCGTAAAATTGTAGTGTACGTGTAGCACTACTCAATCGAATATTGTGTTTTGATCTTCATTTTTTTTTAATGTCATTTTGTCTTGAATATATATTTTTTTAAAATTTTTAATTTTTTTAATAAGCAACTTGACACCATTATTACGGGGATGGTATAAATTAAGGGGCAGGGGTGTAAGAAAAAATTGAAAAGCCGGTTGAACTGGATCAGAATTGTGGGTTGGTCCGGTTTGTAATCGGTTCGGTGCAGTACTGGTTCTTAAAAAGAAAACCGGTTCTAAACCAGTGCGGTATTGGTTTTTATATTTTGAAAACAGTTTCAATCCGAACCAAACCGATACATATATTTTTTTAATTTTTTAAATTATATATAGTTCTTATATTATTATTATATATATTATATGCTATATTTCTAATTAATATACTAATACAATTAGACACTAATTATATTATTTTAGTCTTATTATTCAAATTTATTTTTTTTATTTTTGATAAACTCATTCAAGTTTATTAATCTTATTAATAAGTTAGGCACTACTTATATTATACTATTATAATTGAATATTTAAGAATTAGTAATGCTAATAATAAATAATAAATTCTCACTATTAAGTTTAGTATTAAAAAAATTATAATATTAAACATACATAGTGTCACATGTATAAATGGTAAACCAGACCGGATCGGACCGAAAGTTTCAATTTTGATAATAAATCGGTTTGTATCAGTTTTTAAATTTTTAAAAATTACTATATATCGGTTTGATTCTAAAATTTCTCCAAAACCAAATTGAATCGGATTGGTTACACCCTTATTAAGGGGCATAAAAACGTTACTCTATTGGATTATGAGAAATCTCAATAGAATAACTATTTTAAATTGAAAAGTGATATTTGCAGTCTTAGAATATTCAATACTCTCTATTTTTCCACTTTTTTAAATTTTTGAATAATATTATATATATTCATGAGTTGTACAAGCGTTATATACTCATTTTGAAAAAGAATTAAATCTATTATTAAAAAATTAATTTTTTTAATAAATCTCATATTTATTTACTTTTTTTAAAATAATATATCTAGGGGTGTAAACTCAAACTGGAAAACCGGTCTGGTCCGGACCGGTTTTACTGGTTTTGAACCAATCCGGTCTGGAACCAGTTTTTAAAATGTAAAAACCAGCCAGTTCTGGGATTTTTTGGCCCGGACCGAATCGGTTGATTAAAAAAAATAAAAAATAATATTTTTATATATAAGTTTTATACAAAATATTATATATATATATATTAAATATTAATATATATAAGTTTTATATATAATGTATAATTATAAATTTTTATGTGAAATTTTATATATAATATATATATTTATATATGAAATAATTTCTTATTATAATTTATAAATTATTACATAAAATTTTAATACTAAATCACTAAAAGTTTATAACTAATACTAATATATAACTTATAACTATACCAATAGTCTAATGTTAATACTATTATATAGTCTAATATATTAATAAAAGTATAAAAATTTTTTTTTTAAATCAAACAAATTTTTTTTTATAAAAAAATTTTAATGACAAATTGTAAAACTTACATTTTAAAAAAATTGAAAAATCAGACCGGACCGGAAACCGATAAAATTGAAAATACTGGTTTAGGAAGGTAACTAGTGCGTAATTGGTTTTAAAAAATACAAAACCGGTACATATCGATTCGGTCCTAAATTTTATTCAAAACCAAATAAGACTGGACCAGTTACACCCCTAAATATATCGCACTTGCACAATCTATCACTATAAATATAATTTCTCTTATCTAAAACATTCATTTATCATTTTAACCTAATTATTTCCCGCCAACAGAACGCACAAATCGTACTGGCATTGTAGCGTGGCTCGGTCGCCTAGGGTTTTCTACCTTCTTTGCAGTTTAGTGTCCCTGATTTAGCTACTCACCGTTTTTCGGGCAGCCTTTCCAAGCTTTATCCATGGAAACGGACGAGTCCCCGCGCGTGCTTCCTTTCCAGCTTCAATTCGATAAGCCGGTCGCTTCTCAGGTTCTTTTTTCTTTCATGGCTTTGTGATCGACGGGTTTCGAAGGTATCTGTATGTGTCCATGTGCGTTTTCTAATTTCTTTCTTACAATTATAGATAAAAATTGCGGAGTGGAATCCGGAGAAGGATTTGCTGGCCATGGTCACGGAGGACTCAAAGATTTTGCTGCATCGTTTCAATTGGCAGAGATTGTGGACGATTTCTCCTGGTGAATATCTTTCTCATCTTCTCGTCCTTCCCGCCATTTCTTTTGTTTTGGCTAATTTTCTAAAATCTGCCCAGGAAGGTGCATAACATCCTTATGTTGGAGACCAGACGGCAAGGCAATAGCTGTTGGGCTTGAAGATGGAACAGTCACACTGCATGATGTTGAAGTTGACGGCCTTACTTTATTTTTCTTATTTGCTATTTATAGTTTGGCTATACACCTAGATTTGAGACCCATATTTTCCATGCTGTAGACAATATATCATTTTCATGAATATTGCTTTTTTCTTTAGTTTAGCGAGCAACATAATAATTGAACAATCAAAACATCACTAAAGCATTACCGATCAAAAAAAAAACATAATAATTGAACAAATGTTGGTTGCATATAATGTCTGCGGAAATGCAGCTTATGGCCCTTTTTCCCGTTTCATATCAGCTTGAAAGTCTTTTATGGTGCGTGTGAACTGAGCTTGGGTTGGTCGTCACTGCATTATGAGTAACATAGACCTAGCTCAAGAATTACTTAGCCAAACACATAACGTGGCTGTCAACTTTTTATTATGGGTCATAACATGGTTATCAACTGTCAATAAAAAACATAAAAGGGGTTCATATTAATCGCTAAGATGGCCCGTAAATAAAGTAGCCATTGTACCGGTCATACTTTATACAGACTAGAAAGCGATTATATGGGCTTTGATATTACTGAGTTTTGTCTTTAAAATTTCTGTGGCTTTGAAATAAAATACAAGATTATGATTTTAATTTTTCTCTGGTAGTGTTTCTGGAGACTATTTATTGCATTGTTACACCATGTCCAATTTTGTGTTTATGTTGGCAACTGTGATAGGATGAAGATTTACTTTCTTTTTTCTTAAATCATATTCTTTACGTTTGACTAGTCATTTGATTAAAGGTGCGATTTTATAAATAAGGATTTAAGTTTGCCTAATTTGGATTCTTTTGCTGGGTGTTTGTGTTGCTTCAGTTTTGTAATAATTTTTTTTCATCTCTTACATATCTTTTAACTTATCATAAAAATTTGGTAATAATACATCTTCTCATTCATGTGAATATTTTTCATTTCATTTTTTATCATGTAAGCATGGCTATTCCTTTTACCAACATGTAGAAATCTGAAGTGTATTTAGATAACGTGACGAATGTAGAAGCTCTTAATTTAGTGCATATTGCTGATCAAAATCTAGTGCATATTGCTTGCTCGTTGGTGATGTCATCTTGTCGTTGTAAATGTGTTTGATTGTGGAAAACTGTGAGTTGTATACTTCAAATTATATTTTTTGTTACCCGTCAAGGTGCAGCCTAATGCTCAATGGGAAGACTTGGGGTGAGCTGCAGACTTGGACATCCTAAATTCAATTTTGCCCTAGGAGTTACTTGGAATTAGCTAATACATTATTATGAATGGTTGGGATTGTGTATCTGGGGTTTACTCTTAGGGTTGAGTCCAAAGGGATTTGCCTTGGTGAGGGTCCATGTTATAAAAATATGAATTTTTCATTGTTTATGCCTTCTCTAATCACTGATATCCTTTTTGTCAAGCAGAATGGAAGGTTGTTGAGAAGTTTAAAGTCCCATAGTGCTGCTGTTTTGTGTCTTAACTGGGAGGAGGATAATCATCTTATGAAAGTATGCCTTTCCTTTTTAATCTATATATGTGCATTCCATGTACCATTTTGAGCTTGATGGATTTATGGATAAAAAAGAAATAAGTATCATTTGTGGGAATTATTACTTTTAAAAAAGTATCGTTTGTGAGAATTATGACTGGGATTTTTTGGAAGCTTTTGTTGGGATTCTTACTAAGCTGGTATTGTTTTCTACTTCAGTTGAATATATGTTTTGAACAAATAAGTTTTGAATAAACTCCATTAAGTTTGAAATTAAAGTTAATCTTGGGTGTTCTTGAAATTTTTTAAAATCCTCTTTCTTTTTTTTTTTCTTTTTTTATTTTTTTTTTTTTTTTATAGGTAAGAAAAGTTTATTCAGACAAGTAAATAGGCATAGCCCAAGTACACATGATTTTTTTTAACTTTCATGACAAGGAATCTTGTAGACCGTGCAAACACAACATATCTTTTTACCCTATTAAATTTCTGATCTGTGTAATGGGTCCACATCACATGGATCAAATAAATCATCAGCCTTTCATTGATGGGTAGTGACCCTTATAAATTGTTTACATCCAAGGGTACAAATCTTAGACTTGGGGGAGTATATCCCAAGACCAAAGCCCTTACCATCACCATTATTTTATTTGAAACATTTGCTGACTCTTTCATTTGTCCTCTTTTTTGGTTGAACCATTTTTTTTCTCTGGTGTTTGGGAAGGGGTGGGGTGTGTGGAAGGGGTTTACTTCTTTGATTGCAACTGATATTTTCACTTCCATCTCATTTTTCGAATTGGGTTACAGGATGGCAATGGTAACTTATCTACATATGAAGATCGTACTTCATGTTTCTTTCCTCCTGCTCCAACAGTTCCTCGAATGCCTGGAGTGGTATCTGGAGATGCTAGCTTCATGGATGACAACGAAGATTCATTTCGAGAATTTTCAAATTCTTCACAACAACGCTTTAACATCTTGTGTAGTGGAGACAAGGATGGAAGCATTTGCTTTAGCATATTTGGCATTTTTCCAATCGGCAAAATTGTAAGTTACTATTTTACTCTGAATACTTCTTTATCATAGTGCATAAGTGATGGGCTTGGTGACTGTGATTGTCAATGGCTCTCTTAAATAGCCATGTCTTGTTGTTTCAAGTTGTGTATCATGAAATCTATAAATTAGCTGTACAATCCACAAAAAAGTGTGTTATGCTTTGCTATAATTAGTTGCTTTGTTAATGCATATTTCATTTTTATACAGGATCCTATTTATATGCCAAATTTGATCATCCAAATTGCTAAAAGAGTGTCTTGTAACTTGCGAAAGGGCTGTGATTCTCTCACGCAAAACTTGCTTGAACTTAGATTCCTGTTACCAAATGGCAGGATACACAAGACAACTTTTGGAAGATGTAATTTATGAATTAGGCCTAGAGAAGAAAGGGATCAAATATCTTTACTATTTAGTTATTGGGCCATTGAAGTATGTATTCTACCTTTCCTATTCTTGTCACAGCCTTATGTTATCTTTGAAGATGTAGATAAACAAGACTATTTGATTGGCCGCTCAGGATTGACTCAACCAAACTTGAATCCAGCTAGGTTTGTTTTGTAAATTAGCTGTTGATGTAAAATGATGATTGATTTTAATGTTATAACGCATGATAAATTAGATTTGACTCGCATAAGCTCATATAACTTCTTATTTGTTATTATGTTTTGATAAGCAAGAAATCTGTTTTTTTTTTATTAATGGCAAAAGGTGTAACCTGAGTAGACAGGAAGTATTCAAGAGGCACCCATCTAGAAGGAGAAAATGATATAAGAAAATCATGCATGCTTAGGGGATGCTTGGGTAATGAGATGAGAAGAGAATTATATGAATAAGGTTTGAGTTAAGATATTTTATTGGGTTTTGGGAAAGGAGAGAGAAAAAGTTAAATAAAAATATTATAAAGTTAAAATACTGTTAGAATATAATTTTTTTAATCTCTTAATACTTTTAAAAAAATATATATAATTTTTAAATATAATTTTTTTTTTGAAATTTGAAAAAAAAAATGTATTGTTTTTTGTGTTTTGTTTGGAAAGTTGGAATGATTAGGTAATGATTAAATGAAAAAAGTTGAAGATTTGAAATTGAAAAGTGTTTGTTTGAGTGATGTTTGGAAAGTAAATTATGAGAAATTTTGAGATGAGATGAGATCATCTCACTTCCCAAACAAGCCCTTAGTCTATTGAAGTCTATGGATGTAGTCAAAATGAAAAGAGTATTAATAAAGAAATTCTTGAGCTATTCTTTTTTGATAATTTGTGATCCTTGAAGGCTTTATAATTTCTTTCCTTCCAATTACACTAAATGAGTCAAAGAGTGTCCATTTACAACACTACTGTGATTAGCGGGGCCATCACTTAGTCTTCTCCAACAATAAAAAGATTGACAATTCTTCTGGGCATAGCACAAGCCAATCAAACTTGACCGAATAGGTCATTCTATAGTGCACTTGCAATCTCGCAATGGAGTAGAAGATTATCAACGGACTCCTCACCCTTCTTACAAGTGCAATACCAATTGATCATGGATATTGATTTCTATTTACCTAGTTCATATCTTTGTTTTGTGTGTTCCTGGGTCTCTCTTAAATTATCCATGTCAGAATCTTCCAAAGAGTGGTTGTCTAAGCAAAAAACACAACTCTCAATGTAATCTTTGTTTGCTTCATGCTCTTCCATGGAAATAGGCTGTTAATATGAGGATAGCGTATGTTGTAGAAAGAACATTCGTTCAACAGTACTCTCTTGGATGCTAATGAACGTCTTCACCTCTTCTCCTTTTGGTGGAATTTAATAGATTAACTGATGACATCTGAAGACTGATTCAAAGCATTAGGGTAAAGCTTGCTAACATTGAAGGTGATTTGGGTCAGCCTCACAAAATGGCAAAGTATCATTTATATACAGAAGATGGGATAGATTAATTACAACAATGTTTCCAGCCCCCATAGAGAAACCTGAAATAAAACACCCTTGACCAACTTTGTTAGCATTTTGCTTAGTACTTCCATGACTATAACAAAGAATAGAGAAACAAATAGTAGTAATGCAATAAGCTACCCAAGATTGCCATATTCCCCAAAACCACATCTCCTCAAACAAATGTAAAAGGAACTCCCAGTTAATAGGATCATATGCCTCTCAATTTGTATCACCCAATTTGAAGAATTGGTGACATCATTAATTTTATAATCAACTGATGACATGATCTCATTTGACTGGCTCCACCTTTGTGTAAGCTTCTAGGTCCAAAGTGGACATGATGGTCTCACTGCTTTTTTTTTTTTTTTTTAATAGATGTGGTCTCATTGCTTGTACTTCTACTGCCCACCTCAATCCATTGCCCATTGTTATTTCTCTCTCTTGCATATATATAAACAACCTCCTACTTATAAAAAAAAACATATATAGAAACAACCTCCCCCTCTTCATATTGAACATAGGTAGTGGAACCAACCCCAGTGACACATTCTTTCCCCTTTTTAGCGTCAAAGTCCACTCACTCACCTTGTCAACCCCTCCTATGGTCTGTCTCTAGTAAAACCTCATGATTTTCCATATTACAGAGATCGAAAGGAGAATCAATAACAATATTATTGCTTGGCTTATGGAGCTTGCATCTATATCCATTGGCTCTTTCGATGCCCTCTTGGCACTACCCTACTATGTCTAAATGGATTTTCATCCAGCTCAATTAATCCAACACTCTTTCCATGCAGAACATCTTCATCAATCAACTAAATAATGCTATCCTTGAGCAGAGCCTTGGTTGCTACACCATGCGGAGGAGAGCCAGTCTCCGATGACCTTTTCAGTTCATCCACATGTTGGGAAATCGATACTTGTTTCAGTACTTGGTAATACCTAAACTGCTTGTAGTTATGTTCATCCACATAATTAAATGCTACCAATTGAGCAACATGATTCAAAACTTTCTATAAATCTATAGAAAGGTATATAAAGGTATCTACAAAAAGTTGATTTGTCAAAATTTATAAATAAAATTATAAGATATAATATAAATAATATATATTTTCACATCTAAGTAGCTTGTGGACAAGCTAGAACTTGTTCAGAAAATAAATAAACCATTGGTGACGTGAACATAAAATATACATCGATGATAAGCTCAAGCTTCATCCATATTCAAATAAAATTAAATGAATATAGCTTGATTACCCACGACTTGCTTGAACTCGACTTGCTTTTGTCAATATCTCCCAACTTCTTTTTGTATATGATACATTATTGTTTTGTGAACCGGCTCAATGCCACATTCAATCGTTGAGGGCCTTTATGCTTTGCTTTGAAGTTGTCTCTAGTCTAAAGGTGAATTTTATGAAATCAGTGATGGTCTCAGTGGGTTATGTGCATAATATAATAGAATTGGCTTGTATTATGGGATGCAAGGCATCTTCTCTTCCTATGAAATACCTTGGTCTTCTCCTGGGTGCTGCTTATAAGTCAAAGGCGATGGGATGGTGTCATTGAAAATTTTGAGAGAAGGCTACAGGCTGGAAAAGAATAGATTTGTCAAACAGGGGAAGACTCACTCTAATCAGGAGCACTCTTGCTAAACTTCCTACATATTAATTGGCGAGGAAGCCAAGCTTCATTTGGTGAGATGAGATAAGGTTTGTGCTGATTCCTCGTGGAGGGTTGGGGATTTTTAAGAAGGTGCTTCTTGGGAATTGGCTACGACGCTTCTGTGGATGAATTAGATGTTTCTCTTATATACCTTATTTCTTTGGGCCTTTGCTATTGTTTTCTTTGGGATTAGTTTTCATGATTTTCTTGTATCCACATCTAGCTCCTAATTTGTAACTCGGTGTTCTCAGTTGTATACTCCTTGTGTACTTGGGCTATGCCTTGTTACTTGCTTTAATAAAGTTTTTTTATACTTGTAAATAAAAAATTCAGCAAGTATGAAATCGGTTTGGTTCGGTTGGTCTTTGAGTAGTTTTCTAGACCAAACTGAACTGATTGTTCCATATTTATGGACCTTGAAACCATCCGGTTCAGTCTATAGTTAGTTTTCGGTTCAGTTTACCAGGATGATTTGGTTTGGGCTGGTTGGTATTATGGCCCAAATGTACAAGTGCTTAGCCCAAATATCAATTGTAGAGGCCAAATATTATTATTATTTTTTGATTGGCACTAGGTGTCTGGGAACAGTGTCTTGACTAATCCTGGGGGTGTACAGGCCCTCGGCAAGAAGTTTCTAGTAAGTGCACCTCAGGTTATTCAAGGGGAAAATCCCCTAGTCCGATGGCCCCTAGAGATTGTTTGTACCCAAGGAGATTTGAACCTTAGACCTAGGGAGAACAACATACCCCCAAGCTCAAGGCCTTTACCACTTGAGCCAAATATTATTTTTAGAGGAACATCAATTGTATAATATTTATAGTATATAAAAATATTAAAAAATAACTAATTATACATGGATTCTAATAGGTCCAGTCTAGTCCATGGTGAAAAATGCATGCCCAAGGACCAAACTGAAAACTAAAAAAAAAAAAAAAAAACAAAGTGAAATGTAAACCGAAACCAATTGTGCTAGGCCAAAAAGGGGACTGAACTGTGCAAAACCTGTTGGTCGGTTCAGTTTTACTGTTTTTTTGAACAGTCCTATAATTTAGTCACTACTTTGGTTTTAAC
Source organism: Juglans regia (assembly GCF_001411555.2). NCBI lineage: Eukaryota > Viridiplantae > Streptophyta > Magnoliopsida > Fagales > Juglandaceae > Juglans > Juglans regia. The sequence continues at coordinate 19,421,451 of NC_049903.1, forward strand.
CTAACTTGTTCCAGGTTCTTTATTCTTATTTTCATCTTTTTGCTAATAAGTTTTTTTTTTTTTGATAAGTAATAAGTTATTTTATTGATATGAAGGTAGGCATAGCCCATGTACACTAGAAGTATACATGTGAATACACCTATTTAAGAACTCGAAACAGTTATAAGGAAATTATGAAAACTAAGACCATTCAAATCAAGAGCAATGGCCCACACAAACAAAGTCTTCCAAAAAAAGCTCCTAAACTCTTACAAAAAGCGTTCATGATTCTCAAAAAGTCTCTCATTACATTCGTTCCAAATACACCAGAGAATACATATAAGAACCATCTTCCACACTGCTGCAATCTGTGATGTTCCTGAGATCCCATTCCAGCTTGCAAACAAATCAACCACCCTATCAGGCATCACCCATGCTATACCCATTCTACTGAAAAAATAAGTCCAGATATCTCGAGCAAAGTCACAATGAAGAAGTAAATGGTTCACCGTTTCCCCACTTTTTCTGCACAAACAGCACCAATGAGGCCACGTCTTCTAAGATTATCAAAGGTCCAAATCTTCCCTAGAGCCGCCGTCCACACAAAAAATGCAGCCTTTGTAGGTGCTTTAGTCCTCCAGATGTTCTTCCAAGGGAACATATGCCTTTGATGCATATTAATAGAATCATAAAAAAAGCTTACCGAAAATTTCCTTTTCCTAGAGGGGCACCATACCATCGTATCTTCCAAAGAGGCAGCAGTAGAAATGTTATACAGCATGTTCAGAATTCCCACTAGCTCATTCACTTCCCAATCGTGTGCATCCCGAGTGAGGTTAATGATCCACTCCTGTGTACCTTGGTTAATAACCCGCAAGTCAGCCACCTTAGCTTCTTTTTCCCGTGCAATTTTGAAAATCATAGGATAAGCATCCTTCAAGGCCGTGTCTCCCAACCACACATTTTGCCAAAAGTTGATCCTTCTACCATCCCCCAAACGTAGCCGAGTATTACTAGCAAAAGAGCACCAGCCTTTTCGTATAAACTTCCATAGCCCCACTCCATATGTCCCCCTACCCTCTTTAGAACACCAACCCCCTCTTTCACTTCCATACTTCATATCCACCACCCCTTTCCATAAAGCCCCCCTCTCATGGTTATAACGCCACAACCATTTCTCTAATAGTGCCTTATTGAATGCCCTCACATTCTGGACCCCCAATCCACCGTCTCTCAAAGGGGAACATACATTTTCCCACCCTACTAGATGAAACTTAAGCTCATCTCCTAACCCACTCCACAAAAAATCCCGTTGAAGTTTCTCTATTCTAGAAGCAATACTAGCGGGGAGGGGAAATAAAGATGAGTAATATATGGGGAGATTGGATAAGGTACTCTTCATAAGTGTGATTCACCCCCTTTTAGAGAGATACAAGCTTTTTCACCCGGCCAACCTACACTCAAATTTTTCCAGCACCCCCTCCCAAATTGTCTTTGCTTTGAAAGAAGCCCCCAACGGGAGTCCAAGGTACTTCAATGGCAACGAAGCAACCCCACATCCCAAAAAATTTGCCAACCCTCTAATATTGCTAACGCACCAACTGCAACCATCTCTGTCTTGGCAAGATTAACCTTCAACCCGGATACCGCTTCAAAACAAAGTAAAATGGCCTTCAAAGATTGTATATGCCCTTCATTTGCCTCACAAAAAAGCAAAGTGTCATCTGCAAACAAGAGGTGAGAAATAATAGTGGAACCATGGGTATCTCCTACTGAGAAACCTGAAAAAAATCCTCCTTCTACTGCCGCCGACACCATATGACTTAGAGCCTCCATAACTAGACAAATAAAAGAGTTGATAGTGGGTCACCTTGTCGTAGACCCCTCGAGCTATTAAAAAAGCCCACAGGATCACCGTTTACCAGAATCGAGAAGCGAATCGATGACACACAATATCTCATCCACTTCCTCCATTTTTCTTCAAAACCACATCTCCTCAGCATATACATAAAAAAATCCCAATTTACATGATCATAAGCCTTCTCCATATTGAGTTTGCATAAAATACCTAGATCTCCTGACTTGAACCTGCTATCCAAACATTCATTAGCTATAAGAACCGAGTCCAAAATTTGCCTCCCCCTCACGAAAGCATTTTGAGACTTAGAGATAATCTTCTCCATGACCGTGCTCATCCTGTTAGCAAAAACTTTGGCAAGAATCTTATACACACTGCCCACAAGACTAATCGGTTTGAAATCTTGTACCTCTCTTGCACCGGCCTTTTTAGGGACTAGTGCAATAAAAGTAGCATTTAAACTTTTCTCAAATCTACCATGAGTGTAAAATTCCTGAAAAACCAGCATTACCTCCTCTCGCACCACCTCCCAACACACCTGGAAAAAAGCCATTGTGAATCCATCCGGGCCTAGAGCTTTATCTTTATTCATTTTCCTGATTACTTGTTTTACCTCTTCCTCTTCAAATGGTCTCTCCACCCAATCCATACTATATTGGTCAATTACCTCAAAGGCTAGACCATCTACCGTGGGCCTCCATGCATGAGGTTCCGATAACAAATGTTCAAAATGCCCTACCACATGCTCCTTTATCTCAACCTGATATGAAGATACATCTCCATCTATGCTCAAGGACTCAATGGAGTTAAACCTCCTATGTGCATTGGCAATGCGATGAAAGAACTTTGTGCTTCTATCCCCCTCCCGAAGCCACAAGGCCCTTAACTTTTGTCTCCACGAAATTTCCTCCATTAGAGTTAGTCTTTCTAATTCAGAAACTACCTGACCTTTTTTGATGTTTTCTTTTCCTACACCCTCCAAACCTTATAACTCCTGAAACAAACTCTTCTTTTGTAAAGTTACGTCACCAACTACCTGTTCATTCCAAATCTTCAAGTCCTTCTTCAAGGCTTTCAACTTTCCAGCCAATACATAACTAGGATTGCCCTCAATAATGTATGAATTCCACCATTGCCTTGCCAAATCCACAAAGCCATCCACCTTTAACCACATATTCTCAAACTTGAACGGCCTTTTACCCCCTTGAATACCTCCGCAAGCTAACATTATAGGGAAGTGATCAGAGCATATCCTTGGAAGCCTAGTCTGACTTACATCTGGGTATTGTGTCTCCCATGAGGGAGAAATGAGAAATCTATCCAGCCTTGACCAGGCTTGATTATTAGACCAAGTGTAATCGCCTCCCATTAACGGTAAATCCATAAGACCTACCTCAAAAATGAAATCCGAAAAATCCACCATAGCTTGGTTTTGTCGTTCCTCCCCTGATCTTTCATTGGAAAATCTTGGCACATTAAAATCCCCACCTATACACTATGGGACCTCCCACCAAGAACATAGGCCAGCAAGCTCATCCCAAACCAACCTCCTCTCACTGTCCAAATTAGGACTATAAACCCCAATAAACGCCCATAAAAAATTATCTTCAGTATTTTTAAAAGAACACCCCACCGAATATTCTCCCACAAACTCATCACTATTTTCCACCACCCTCTTATCCCACATAATCAAAATTCCACCCGAAGCCCCTTTCGAAGGTAAATATGACCAGCCTACATATTGACAACTCCATAAGCTCTGAATAATACTTCTATTGATAATCTTCAACTTTGTTTCTTGAAAATAGATGATTTTCACTTTCCATTGCCTTAATAAAGCTCTTATTCGCATACGTTTATTAATCTCATTCAACCCCCCAACATTCCAACACAAAATTCTGGGCTTCATTTATCAACTGTTCCAGCCCTCCCCTTATTTCTTCCACGACTTGCACTGCCCTCCTTTCCATCATAATTAATAAACCACGTCAGCCTCTTTAACTCCCCATCTCTTTTTGACCCTGCACCATGTTGTCCTACCTCAATGGCTATAATCAGTGCCTTAAAACTGTTCTTCATAGCCTTTACACGAAACTCCCATGCAACTTTGAAGTTCCTCTACCTTTTTCAATACCCAATCATCTGAGACAGTAGGAAGAATCATACTTATTGGAGTAGGATCCACTCCTGCAGACTCCTCCCCCACTGTAGGGCATTTACTTGACTCAAGCATCATCAACTGACCTTCCCCTTCCATCTCTGATGCGCTCCCACACTCCACTATGACTATAGCTTCTGTTCGAGCTCCCTCAGAAAGTATGCTATGCGCCAAAACCACGGGCATATCCACTGAGAGGTTTTGTGACAACCCGGATGAGAACAATAGATCTAAAGGCATCCCCTGACTCCTTGAGGGATTCTGTGGCATCCCAGATGAACACCCATCCTCATAAATGCTCAGTTCTAGACCTTCCCCTTCAACGATTTCCCTTACCTCCACCTCCGAACCACCAACTAATTCGCCGTATGCCGCCACTCCCTTTTGTGCCATCCACTGCCCAAGACTCGATCTTGGTATACATGTTTCAGGCCCCTCCAGGGAACTCAAAACATCGGAACCTATGGGTAAGTATATCGGGATCTGCTTCTCTGCCACCGACAAAGCTTCCATCGAGGCCTCTACTTCCTCCGTCTACGTCGATTGGGGTTGCGCCGGTGTCGGTGTCACTGGCCCACCCCCCGATGGGCCTGCTGACCCACCCCCCAGTGGGCCTGCTAGATGTCGTGATTTCTTCCTCCAAAAAGAGGACGCCTGTGGCGTGGGCTCGGTTCTTAGAGCTGGCCCATCACCAATTCCTACCCAATTACCCTGGGCCTTCCCTTTGGGCCCAGCCTCTTGACCCACTCCATGCAAGTTTTCATTCCCTATTACCCGTCCACTCCCCAAGCCCTGCCCCAATTCTTCTTTTCCCAAAACGATGCGTATAAGTCCCTTTACTTTAACACTCATCTCCTCCAACGAAGCCTGCATATCCTGTAATTCATTCAAAAAATTTATCTCAATTTGCCCAGACCACCTGCCACTTCCATCTTGTCTCTGATTTTCTCCCAAAACAGTAAGATCACCTGACCGTATTAGGCCTGCCATATCTGACTTTTGCACGTCTCGAGTTGACTGCAGAGCCTCCTTGTAAGACCTAGATGACGTGAAAGCTTCAGCTGGCAAAGACGGAAGAACTCTCTTCTTACCACCTTCGCTTCCAACCTCCCTCAATGCCTCTGCAAGTTTTCTCCACCCCCACCCATTTCTGTCTCCAGGTATAATGATGAAGCTCTGGCTACCACCTCCACTATAGACCACCAGAGACAAATAACTGCCGCCGGAAATTGAGCCTTGTTGTGCGACGAAAGCTCTGTTACCTTCTCTATAAATAGAGTAATATCCCTTACTGCCATGCCTTTGACAACCCTCCAAAGTCCTTGACGCCCAATGAGCAGTGTCCAAACCCAGCCTCAAGTTTTGCACTCCTTTCCACCCCCTCTCAGTGATAAGCACTCCACTCCCATCTGCCCGTACCTCAAAAAACTTGGACTCAATTGCTACACTTCTCACAGTAGGCATTTTCCTTCTAATACCACTCCACACAACCACCATCAAACACCCACCACCACCTTAAGTTCAATGAAGAGGTACATAGAAGATGTACTCAGTCTGCGCCTTTTGAACTTTTAAGAAAACCTTCGATTACTTCACCCACCAGTCTGAACTTAACACCCAACTGGACTACATATTAATCATCACAAGGAACTACCACCATCGACGACCCAACACCAGAAGCAAAAACACAAAAAACCAAGAAAAGCAAAAAGTGTACGGAGAGAAAATTTTAGGAGAGAGAAAACAAAGCAAATATTGGGAATACCTTAGTCCAATATATTTTCAGTTTTATGTTTTGATGTGTCGCTTAATTACCTGTTTTATCTTATATTAATTGTTTATGCCTCATTCATGTTCAGAACATACACAAGTTCAGTTTTCCTACTCTTGTGGATATTCAAGCTACTTACCGACTTGTTAATGCTTCCATTTACAAGGTATGTTATCCTTCATGTGAATGGTCTTGACATTTTTACGCTGTGCATTTGATAATAAGATGTTTACACCTTTTACCTATCAAAAATAGTAAAAAAGATGTTTACACGACCATTCTATACATCCATATGGTATGGTTTAATTAATTTTCTTGACCAGATTGTTTTCACACGAGCAACATTAATGATTAACATATACCAATAAATCTATCCAAGTTGATTGCTATTTGAGTTTCTCTTTCATTTGTCACCTCACCTCTTTTATGATTGGCCACAGTTCTCTTGAATAGATGAAAAGATTATGCAACAAGAAAAAAGGGAAATAAGTGATCAAATGAGTTGGATCCGTTTTTTCTTCATGAGCACGGGTAAAAGGATCATCAGTCTCCTTAGTTGGAAAGTCCACCTATGGCCCCTTTTCCATATTCTATTGATTAGTATGCATACAGAATTTTTAGTGTCACGAACATGTTGTAGAGAAACCCTCTTATACTTCCTTATTTTAAAGTTGCTCGCAGGTGAACTCCTAATAGTGTACAAAAATCTGATCTTGTTACATTATTTTTTCATTAGGTTGCTTTATCAAAAGATCTTTGTCATTTGATAGTCATGTGCTCTGGAGAACTTTTTGAAGATACCAATGAATCACAAAATGGAAAATTGGTTGGACATGGTACGGATGGCTTGCATTGCTTCGTCCTTGATACTTCTATATTTTGGAAGAGGTAACTTTGCAGTAGAAAATGGGATTTCTTCTAAATTGTGTTGTCCTAGAATTGTTTTCCTTTTTCATTTTGTTTATGGTCCTCTCTTTTGTTTTTGGGTCACATTTTCAATTTCTTTCTTGCTAATGTGCTTTAGAGTTTTGGGCATGAAATTGATATAATAATGATATATATCTGTCCTCCCTGTATCAAACTATCCCCATCTCCCTATCCCTCACTCTCTCTGTCCCTCATTACAGAAAAAATGAGCTTCATCAGGTGGCTCAGCAAGCATCTAATATTGAGGATTTGACTGAGGTTATCCGCGCATCACTATCAGTAATGTGTAAGCAGTGGTCTGATGCCATGAACCATTTTCATGAGAAGTTTGATTCTTTGTCTACACTGATTATAGACCATGGTAAGTGCTACTAGTAACACAAAGGAACAGTCCATTAATGTAATTCATAACTATTTTTTTGTTTAATCATTTATACCATTTGTATATAGGACTTGACTCATCTCCCCAAGAGGAGTTTCTTAGCCTTTTAGGTGGTGCACGGACTAGTCCAGCAGTTCATCAATTTCTAGTTAACTCTCTTGGTGAAGTGGTATGCTCAATCTTGTGTCAACTTTGTGAAGGAGATTCTGATTTTACATTTGATACAGCAAGTTAATCACTTAATAGGGTGTCAAGCGTGTGTCGAAGGTTGTTTGTGGTGCTGGAAAAGAACTTCAGCTCATTGTCCTTGATCATCTACAGGTGCATTATTTACTTATTTTGGACAGTTAATGACTTGGTACTTTCTATTCACGATCACCTTTATGGGTATGCAATCTGATTTTTTTCCTGAGAAAATATATCCAGCATCCCATGATTCATCACTTTTGGCTTTTGAGACCACACTCTTAAGGAATGAGCATTTGAGACTCCATTTTTATCACCTTTAATTTTAATAGCCTTTTAAAATTTTTGAACGGGAAAAAAATCAGTTTGCAGCTGGGTGGGTGTCTTCCCACTTGGTTCTAGCCCTTGCACTAGGCCACTATGGGAATCCTCCATTATAAGCCACGTAGAACCAATCCTAACTATAAGTGGGAGACTTGAGTTGTGCTACTTACTATGATGGCCTAATGAGGACTTCGGGGATTTAAGGGGGGAAGATTTTAATACCGCAGACTGTGTATGGGAAGGGAAGGTGGTGAATTAAATCCCACATTGCTTGGGAAAGTGAGGTTTCTTGCCCTTTATAATGAATTTCAAGGGACTCTAATTGTGATCTTGATTAGTCCTTTACTTTTACCTATAAAAAAAATCTTGATTAGTCCTTGATTATAAGCTCAAATGTGGCTTGAGCCTTCATTGGGTCATTACAAAGTCTATTAAAATCAAAAGTTTCAACACTAGGATCTCAAAAGCTAGCATATTTTCATTTAAGAAATAAATTCTGTTCCAGGTAAAAGCTAGTTTCTCGTGAAAATAATACTTGGCTAATGGAAATATAACCATCGTAAACAAGGATAAATCTCTTTACTGTCTACCATTATCAAAAGCTGACATGCAAATGCATTACTGCAAAGTAATGCTTGATATCTAAGAGCTGAAGCTGACTGTATTACAATCTTCTTAAGCAAGGCTTGTAAAGTAGTTAATTTGCATTTCTTATATCTTTCTCTATACTTCGGATGTATAGATGCTATATCTCACCAAAGTTTGGCCATTTTTCTTCTTTAAAATATTTGTTGCTGCTTGCTATTTGGTGGAGTTGTATGTGTCTGATAGTTTTGTTTGTCATGTTCTTATACCAATGGGCTTGATTAGAAGCTAAATGATAAATATCCACTCCCCAGCCTGCTGCTGAAATAATTGGATTCAGGATGGGAGAGTTGAGGGGCCTTTCAAGGTGGCGTGCACGCTATAAGGGTGTTGGTTTGGATGAGACAATCATCAATGATGCAACAGAAAAAGCGGGTATGTTACTTGTACAAGTCGAACGGTTTATCAGAGTGCTTTCATCTGTGGTGCAGCAGGTATGGTTGTTTGAGGATCTTTTTTTTTTATTATTTTTTTTTTAACTTTTACACTTAATTTCTTTGGACAGAAGTATTTTTGGAAGTGTAACTGCATGATTGTGTTGTAGGTATCTTACTATTGACATTGAAATACTCTTTTCTTTATTCTGAAGTTCCCATTTATGTATCTCTTACAAAATTGTTGTCAAAATCTTTGACAGAATATGCTGCTATTGATGAGTATTGGTTAAGTGCATTAATTTTAGTTGAGTAAAAAATAGCTGTTCATCGTCTCTTCTTTGAGGGCATGGAGGAGAGATTCTATTATAAGATAAATTTGTAGTGATAGAATTGGTTTCAGCCTGTAGTGTAGCCTTTTCCCCCTTCCATCTTCATTATCATATTACCAAAGGAATAAATTACTAACATAAGTGAAGCCTTCAGTTTTTGTTTTTCAATGAGCAATCTGGCTCTCTCTTTCTCAATGCTCGTGCCAATATTCTATTTGAAATCATTTATTCAATATTCTATTTGAAATCATTGTTTCAATATTCTATTTGAAATCTTTGTTCTTAGTAGCAATGTTTTTTAACCGACATTGTATGTACCTGACTAAAAAGCGTGTACATTAATTATGAAGTCCTTAAAACTGGCCAAAACAAATGAGAGGATAACATCTAGGATTTGTGAATATGTATTTCTGATGTCTTTGTTCTTTTTTCTCTCTTTCAGTTTTCAAATTTCTTCAATTGGCTTTTAAAATGTATAAAGCTACTAATGTCAGAACCCAGTGATCAGCTTCTACCTTATGATAGGTACACCTCTCTGGTTTCCTTCTGATTTCTTATGGTTATTGACACATTTTTTGGGGGTCATTTTATTTATTTATGATTTTGGCAGTGAACTTCTTGTAATATTTTTGAGGTTTTTATATGATCAAGATCCTGTCAAACAGTTACTGGAACTATCTGAAGTTGACGGTGATATTGAAATTGAATTGTAAGTTGAACTTTTGGCATTTACATCCTCATCTATTATTTTTGTGCTGTGATAATTTCAGCTTGGCTATTACTTGCAAAACAATTGCATGTGTTGACATTTGAGGTTGATACTGTGTGCAAATCAAATCAAGATTATTGATGAACATGTTCAAGATGGGGGCATTTGAGAATTGCATGCACTACTTACAGATAAATTTGATTTATACCATGGTCTGTGTACTGAATGGGATTTGCTCCACCCATAACGACAGTTGGAAGGAAAGGTCACAGTCAATCACATCCGGAGAAACACTAGCCACATTTGTGCTAGAACCCTAAAAGACTAGTCAATTTGAAACTTCCCTAAAATCACTTTAAAAACCTAGTTTTTCCTCTTATGTAGCCAAGGTGAGACTTAACCTCACACTTTTGGGGCCAGCAGACTAGGAGAAGTTTCTCTTGAATTAATCCGAGGTGTACTTCCGGGAAACTCCTTGCTCAGACCTATGCACCCTCGGGATTAGTAAGGACTTTTCCCAGACACTTGGTGCCAGTAAAAAAATGTAGGTTTGCCATATTCCCATTGTGGGACTGAGGTGTTACTTGTGAAAAAAAAAATGTGGGACTGGGGTTTACAAACTGTCTCCTAAATTCCTGAGGTGCTTGTCAAGGCCATACTCCAGTATCACACAGCTAACTGTCCAACCTGGCCCTAATACCATATATAACAACCCTTGGGTAGCACTAGCCACATTTGTGCTATGACAAAAAAAATTGTCAACTTGAAGATTCCGTAAAATGACATATAAAGCCCAGTTTCATGTTGTTAGAAACTAATGTGGAATTTGGGTATTACATATTGTGTGAACCGGATCAATATTATTAATGAGCATGTACAAGAAGGGGCATCAAAGAGTTTCTTGAACTGCTTATAGAAAAATTTGATTATACTTTGGTCTTTATACCAAATGGAAGTAAGGGTCACGGTCAATCACATAAGTTTCCTAGAAAAATATATTATTGGACAACTACGCTCTTATATTACATAGGAACTGCTAAACTCTTCAACTTCTCTAATGAAATTCAAATGAACTACAGTTTGGCATTGGTTCTCTAAAATTGGGTTACATTTTGTTGCCAATGTGAGTGTGCATATCTGTACACATGATTACATGCACACTCTTGCACACCTTTCAAGTCAATATGTATTTGCAGTGTCAACGTTAGTCTTCAAGCAATCTGATGTCTAAATGCTTCAGGGAAACAATGCAAAGAGTTAAGGAATTAGTTAATTTTGGGGGATTTTTGGATTGCGAATATCTGCGAAGGACGCTAGCTAAAGAATTTCAGCTGATGGAGTCTAGGTATTCCCTTCTTCCTTCTTTTAATATTAAAGGGTGTAGTTGTAATCAAGATAGCAGTGAAAATGGCCCCCAGCGCAATGCTCTAACGTCTTCCAAAACCAAAGAGAACTTTGTTCCAGTATGTCATCATTCAATTAGTGCTGTTTGGATTCTGTAAATTCTAATAAAATCAATGTTTACTGCAGAATCACAATTGCAGGTTGTATTAGTTTCCCAAGCATAAAAATATGTACTAATGAGTTCTGAACGCCATTTTAAAATATTTTCAAGTGATAATGTTATTAGGATGGAAAATAATGAAAGAAAAAGAAGGGGAAACAGGAAATGCCGAAGATTCTGAAAGTCAGAGCATAAAAAAAATTTAAGTAAAACTTGTTAGACTTTTGTTGCTTGAATCAAATTTGAAAGCATGATCTAAAATATTTTCTTTTTCTCCAACTCTTCCTCCCTCTTATAGATGAATATGTAGACTACTATTTCTTACGTTTTATATTTTGACATACACAGAAACTCATCTCTTTCGAGTAATATTTTTCTAGTTTACATCAATTTAAATTACTTTATTAATGATATTATTATTTCAGTTTTAGTGAAGCTTTTCAGATGCCCCACTGTACAATATCCGAAAAGATACTTTGCGAGAATCTGTTGCCACTATTCCCTCTTCCATCTTCGCCAGTACCTACTTCTTTCCCTGTCCCTGCATCAATATCATACTATGAGGTACTGTGCTGTGTGTTTTCCATGTCATCTTGTTAGTGTTAAAACTGCATGATTATTCAGTGATTGATAATTCTTTAATCGATAAAAGTACCCATAAAAAAATCACCTGATAAAAAACATCTAGGTTCTATGATGTTGGTCGCAAAATTATAGAATTTGAGAAATTTTACAAGAATCGGGCCAAATTGCAAGCATTTGATTTCTAGAGCTGGTGGCTAAAACTCACTGTGGCAAGGCACTGTTAATGCAAAGTTATTATTTCTGTATCATTCTGGCCAGAATGGCGAATGTGTTGTACTGGCAAGCAACCAAAAATGCCTAGTCCCCTGTTCCATCTCGCTTAAATTCCAGTCCCTTTTTGGTATGTTCCACTCATCTCAGCATATTCAGCTTGGTTTGACATTGCTTCACACCAAAAGAAGCAATCTATGTCTAGGATTAACATGGGAATGGAAGTCTTCTTTCGTGTCTCGACTGTGAAATAAGCCTATTAGCTCATGAGCTTATTTCCTAGGTAGGAACAAGTTTTTTGGATCCCCTTTTTTCATCCCTCGGAATAGCTGTTTTGGCTTGAGGCAGTTATCTTAAATTATCTTTTGACATTTTGATAAATTTCAGCACTAGTTTTGCCAAATTTTCATGCAAACGGTTATCAGTAATTCTGTTTTATATTTGAAGTATAAGTATTAAAAAACTTTAATGTCCGGTTAAATTTGTTATATTTAAGAAATTATTGTGTTGATGAATTTATATACATAAAACTATTTGTTGGATTGTTCTAATACTGATACTTTCAATCCCAATAAACAAATTGAAATGGTCATTGGAGTGGAATTGATAATTTTGTGTTGGAATGATGGTGGCATGTGTTGGAGTTATATTGCTTTAGAGGTTATGATGCCTGGGTGTTGCAAAGTTGTTTGGGTTCAAGAAGAGGACAGAAAGTACGAGGGCTATGAATCCGTACTAAACAAGAAATAACCCTTAATACTAATTTCAAATGTCTATGACCCAAATCAAGTGAATTACACCTCTTTGTAAACTACCTATATTTTTTTATGACTACCTACCTATATTTTTGTAACTAAGCTATGACAACATAAAATTAGTTTGACAAAATATTAAATTCACCAATGGAAAAAATGATATACAAGTGCGCGTGCATGCATGTGCACCTTGATAATTTCTTAAAATTATAAATTCACCCTTGGAAAAAACAATATAGTTGTCGAGAGCATAATTCTGAATATACCGATGGAAAGATTATTGTGTGTGTGTGTGTGTGAAAATTAGCCACTGGACCCTAGTATGTTCTCCAAATTTTAAATTCACCAACAGGGAAACTTATATAACGAAATCTATCTGGAGATTGTTAAGTGTGTTTGAGTGACAATCTCGATAAGCTCTAGACTAAATGAACAGTAGACAACCGCATCAATGAGCTCTGCTTATTTGTATGAATATCACTCTGCATTCTAAGGTCTCATTTCTTACGTCTGCAGGATGCTTCCCATGCCACCTCATCTTATCAGACTTGTGAAAATAGGTGTATTGATTATATATCTTTCCAAGTACCGGATGAGTCTTTCCCAGAGATTGCGAATTGTATAGGCATAGCAAGAGGGTTTATGAATCACTCGATGAATTTCAAGAGGGGTTATACTTCATTGGAAATTGTATTGCTGTGCGTTCCTGGTGGTTATCAGTGTGTGGATCTTTCCTTATATAAGGTGAAGACCAAGATATACTATGTACCGTCTTGTGGCTTAGATTTTTCAGTTGTTGTCTAACCCATTTTGTATAAACAGGAATGTCAATTTGTTTTGTTATTAAATGAAACTAATACCTCTTCTGAAAGCTCTGGAGATGCCTGTATGATGATTGTACAAGCAAGTGACCTTCCATTTGTATCTATCTCACAATCTACTAGTCCAGACTATTGGATGTTGCACCAACTAAAGGTAATCTAGGTCCCTTGTTTCATCCTCATTTCCACTTTAAAATGTTGTTGGTGTTGCAGGTTTGGTGCGGAATTTGTAGTTTTTCATCTTCATATCATTGCCAACTTCGTAGTTTTTGTAAATTTGCTCTGTTTGGATTTCTGTGTTTTATTTATTTGACCTCCTCTGTCCCCACAATGTGACAGCTCCTTTTTCCAGGCTATGCTGGCTAACAGCTAGTTTCTTGAGAAAATTATTTCATCTTAATTTCCTTTATTTTTTCTTTTTTTTTTTTTAATAAAAATCTCTCAAGTCAAGCATTTCATTTGTCTTCTCTCAACTTCCTCCTTATTTGTGTGGTTGCTGAACTTGTGTGCATGTGTTGCTTTTTTTTTATTATTTGTAAGAACATTTAAATTTTATTCCTTTCTGCTCTTTCATGAGTATTTTCTTAAGATGATTTTTCGTAAACAACCAAGTTCTCTGAAGGTTTTTATTTGCAGGACTCTGTTGTCTACCTGCAAATGGAGAATGAAAAGGTTCGCAGTATCCCTCACCGTGTAATCGCTCCCTTGGCAGTTAGCAGTGAGTCTTTCTCATTTTATATTGGTTTATTATGCTTTTTAAATTTTGTGAAGAACAATAATCCTGGTAGGGGTTCTATTTAGTGGAACAATGATCATGATGATGAATTAATTATGTTGACTATTGATATAAATCTCTCGTGTGCTTATGTGTGTCCTGTATGTATGTGTGTACGCTTTTCTTTTTTTGATAAGTGTATGTGTACCTTTTATGAGCATGAGTATGGGAGTATTTGTTAGCATGTGTGTGTATGTATGTATGGATATTTTGTGTATATATATAAAGATGTTTTTATGTACGTATTGTTTACGTATTCAATAATATCAAAGTCTAATTCACCATAAATAGGAGAGTACTCTAAAACCAGAGTTACCTATTCTTCATGGGTGGTGCGTGGGAGTTGAGATTTCACATGGTAAAGTGGTCTCAAGTGTGATCTCCAGTGTTGGTGGGAAGGAGGTTTGGGGGCTCACAATTTGATGTGGTTCAACCGTGCTTTCTTGGTGATATGGTTAGGCATTAGGCAGATGAGCGTACCAATTTCTTTAGACTGGACCACTGGTGGTGGATGCAAAATATGATAGTTTTGGGGGAGGATGGAGTCTAATGAGTTTAATTGGCCATATGGGGTGGGACAATTCAGTGTGTTAGAAATGGGCCTGTTGAAATTGAAGGTTCAGTTGTTTGAGAGAGAAGCTTTGTGCAAGATGATCTTGGGATGCTTTGTGTTGTATTTGGAGAGAGAATCTGTTAGAGCTTTGAGATAAGGAAAGACATTGGTAGATATGAAGGATTGTTTTCCTTAAAACCTTTATCATTGATTGCGTAGTCATTTTATCTCTAGTTGTGAGGACTTTTTAACTCTTTTCATTCTTCTCTTATTAGGAGTTTTTTGTGTATGCATCCTCTGTACTTGAACAATACCTCATTTCTTCATCATTAAAGTTTTAACACATTAAATTAATAAGAAATTGGGAAAATTGACCTTTACCCCCTCAAACTAGTGCTGTTGTAATTTGACCAACAAAGTATTAGAGTTGTTATTTATTGAAATTGAAATTACAATTTACCCTCTTGTTAAGATCTTACCATTGGATGGAAAATAGGTGACCTGATGTGATTCTAATGACTGAATTTTAAAAGAGTGAGCAAATTGTAAGGGAAGTGGTAGTTTTGGGGTAAAATGATAAATTTGATAGTTTGGCGGCCAAATTGGAATTGGAGTTATTGTTGGGGCAAAGTGTATTTTTCGGAGAGATAAATTCATTAGAAAGAGAGAAGTTATTGTGCATACAGGAAGTATACTGAAGACTTTTCTAAATGGTAAAGGATTCATGCACTCTGCCTTTTCAAGCTACTTCACACTTCACAGTGTAAAGAAGAATTAGCAAAATTGTTGCAACCTCAGTTTCTCATTTGAAGTTATTATATGTGACAATTATCTGACCTCAAGGATAACTAGTATTGGGAATATATTCCTCCTTCCATGCATGGAAGAAAGTTCAGTGTCTTTAAACTGGGATCCTAACCAGTTACATAAACCTTGTTGTAGATTTGTTGAAATGAGTTTGTGCTAGTGTCCTGACCTTGACATTGAAACCTATTGTAACAGCATCCCGAGGTGTTGCTTGTGTTTTTGCTGCAAGAAAACGTGCCTTGGTCTACATCCTGGAGGAAGATGAAGATGAGGTCTCAGATGCAGAATAACGACCTGATGTGTCTTTTGTTTGATATTTTTTTAATTATTTTTACTGTACTTTAAAACAAAAACAACGTTGAATGGGTTTAATTAATTGTGTTATGTTTATCTTTTTTTTTTTCTTTTTTATAATTTTGGTCTTAATGGGCTATAGAATTTATCATTGTATTTAAGGAAACCAAACGTGAAGTGGAAATGGCTGTTGTCCGTAGTGAATGCAATGTTACAGTCGATGGATAGCAAGGAATTCATGAATCATTCAATAGAGGAAAGCAGAGCACTCTTGTCACAATAATGTACGAACAACCATTGTCGCTTTTTGGAGATTTCTATTTACGAAGGGGAAAGGGATGGTCTAAGAGGGTAGAGAAGGTAAGGAATGGTGAGCTTTCATGGGGAACTCAGCAAGGTGGTAGGAATGTCTCAGTCATCCAACAACAAAGGGAACAAAGATGAGGTTCGTCAAACATGTGCTTGGAAAAAGAAAAATCATCAAATACCCTTTTATAACTCGATGAAATGGATCGTAGTTTTGAAAAACTGAAATTTATTTATTTTGAAGTGGCATAATAAATATACTACATGTTGGAACCGGAATACGTTATATCACTATCCAATTTGAAATTTGTTGGAACCGGAATACGTAAACATAGTTGAAGTGGACGGAGGACATGCATGTTGGCACATCAACATTTTTCTAGATTTATGCCTCACTTGGATGTTGAGATGAGATGAGATGAGAAATTTGTGAAATGTGAATAGCAGTTAAATGGTTTGAGTTAAAATATTTTATTGAGTTTTAGAAAATGAGAGAAAAAAGATTAAATAAAAATATTATAAAGTTAAAATATTGTTAGAATATAATTTTTATTTTGAGATTTGAAAAAGTTGAATTATTTTTTGTGATTTGTTTAGAAATTTGTGAAAGTTGTAATAATTATGTATGATTAGATGAAAAAGTTTAAATTTTGAAATTGAAAAGCGTTTATGTTTGAGAAAGAAATAAAATGAGAGAGATGAGTATCTCATCTCAACATCCACACATGCTGACTCTCAAGCAAGGTCTAAATCATATCAGTCATCTGATTTAACCTGTTAGAGATGACATGTATTGATTGTTGTTGATCATCCAGTTGTTACTGCATAGCTTCTTGTTGCTTCTAGTTCGTTTGTTGGCAAGCCTTAAAATGTTACATGGCTTCAGAGAAGGAGAAAAAATGGGGAGTTTTTAAGGTTCTGGAAGAGAGAGGCAACAATTGAGAGAGAATAGGAGATTTCGCATGATTCGTGTGAAGAAGAATTAGGGTTCGAGAGGAGCCTTATCCTGAGGTCTAAACGGTGTCGTAGGGAATAAATGTAAAACGGCGTAGCATTAGGTTTCAGTTAAACGCACAACTTTACTCATTTCATTACTACGTTTTTATTGTTTCTAAAAAAGACAAAGAAATGTTAATTTTATAATTACATTAGAGGGTTGTTAAAAAGCCCATGCGGGTGGGGTATTCTAGCACATCTGACAACTTTGTTATTGCATCTGTAATTTCTCTCTAGAGGAATGAGTGACCTCGAACACACTCCAGCGTATGAATTCTCTATTTCCTTTATGTGTTGTCCTTTTCATTTTCTTACATCATAGCCAGAATACATCATTTACAAGTAAAATCACAAGCAGAGCCATAACTAGAGGTATCCCAGAGCCTACGTTCCTTACAAGCCAAACATCAACTACCCAGAATTTTTCCCATGGCCGATAATACTAGATCCAAACAACAGTAGGAAGCAACCTAAAAACAGTTAGCAGAACATCACCAAAGTATAGCAGAGCTCCATCAATGTGTGGAGGAAATGATAGATATGATGAAGACTGTCTTGGAATCCAACAACCAGATCGCATAGAGGGAGATCAACAGAGACTTGAATGGGAGGTCCCGGATCCAAGACGAATCTACACAAAAGGAGTCAAGTTAGATTTTCCTCACTTTGAAGAAGGCAACAACCCAGCTGAATGGGTTTTTAAAGAAAATCAGTACTTTGAATTCCACCTAACACAGGTTACTCATCGTTTACTAATGGCATCTTATCACATGAAGGGAGAAGCACTTATTTGGTATCAAGATGCATGGAGTAGTGGCCAATTTAGGGATTGAGAGACATTCACAAGGGCCCTTCAGGTTTGATTTGGGCCTACAACCTATGATGATTCGATGGAAACGTTGACAAGATTGAAGCAGTCCTATTTAGTAACAGCATACAAAGCACAGTTTGAATCAATGTTTAACAGGTTGACTGGTCTAGCTAATTGCCACAAGCTCAGTTGCTTTATTAGTGGGTTGAAAGACGAGATCCAACTGCCAATCAAAATGTTCAATCCAGTTAGTTTGAAGCTGCCTTTGGTTTGACAAAAATATAGGAGGAGCATTTAGCTAGCATCAGAAAACAACCTAGATCAGTTAGGGAAATAAGTAATATACCTGTCTCGAGCAGCTTCAGTCAAGGGCATCGGGAGGGGGCTAATAGGTGGGTTAAACCCTTTGTACCTGCAAAACAAGATTTTTTGCGACAAATAGATGAAAAATGAAGATGTCTTTGTTTTCGTTGTGACGAGAAGTGGAGTCCCGCTCTCACATTTGCAAGTCACCAAAGATCTACCTCTTGCAAAGTTGTGAGGATATGGGTGAGGATGTGGAGCTAGAACTCACGGAGGAAGTGCAACCGAAAGAGGAAGGGATAATGAAGGAAAGAATGGAGGAAAATCTAGAGATATCCATTAGTGCTATGGTGGGAATTCCAAGTGTAAGCACTATGAGGTTGGTAGGTAAAATAGAAGGGGAACCAGTGGTCATTTTGGTAGACTCGGGAAGCACTCATTGCTTCCTTGATCCAGTAGTGGCTTACAAGGCTAAGTTGAAAGTGAATCCATTAGCTAAGTTGAATGTACGGGTGACCAATGGTGAAGTGGTGAAGAGTGACGAGTATATTGAGGCACTTCCCATAAAAATACAAGGTAACATATTCTTAGCCCCTCGTTACATTCTTGAATTGGGTGGTTGTGACTTAGTGTTGGGGGTTTAGCCACCTTGGGTCCCATTGTTTGGGACTTTTCAAAGTTATCCATGGAATTTTGGAGGGAAGGACAGAAACTTATCCTGTTGGAGCTCAAATTGCAGCTCTACATAGTGGGAGACAGGAACGAAACTATGCTAATCTCACTGATGAAAGGGAAGGGAATGTTGTTGCAAATAGTAGGACAAGAGAGTGAGCCACAAGGGGGATTGTGCAATGCTGGATTGGAAGAGTTGTTGAGTGAATTTAATGTGATTTTTGATGAACCACAGGGCTACCCCCACCCCACCCCACCCCACCTCACCTCACCCCAAAGAAACTAGGACCATAAAATAGTTTTAAAAGAGGGCACCCAACCCATTTTCACTAGACCCTATCATTACTCCCACTACCAAAAATTAGAGATTGAGAAGATTGTAGCTGAATTATTGAAAAATTGAGTAGTGAGACCAAGTTCCAGCCCCTTTTCCTCCCTGGTGTTACTAGTGCAAAAGGCGGATGGGGAGTGGAGATTGTGTGTGGATTATCGGGCGTTGAATCAGGAAATGGTTAAAGGCAAGTTCCCTATTCTAGTGATTGATGAGTTACTAGATGAGTTGGGAGGGGCTAGGGTGTTCTCAAAGCTGGATTTATGATCAGGTTACCATCAAATCAGAGTGGTACCCGAGGATGTAGCCAAAACAACTTTAGAACTCATAAGGGCCAATATGAGTTCTTAGTGATGTTATTCGGGCTCACTAATGCCCTGTCCATTTTTTATGGGCTGATGAATGATGTTTTCATACCACTGTTGAGGAGATTTGTTCTAATATTTTTTAAAGACATATTAGTGTACAACAACAGTTGGGAAGAGCATGCAAACCACCTTAGACAGGTGTTATAGCTGTTGCTGGGGCACCAACTGTACGCAAAAAAGTTTAAGTGTCGGTTTGGAGTGGAAGAAGTGGATTATTTGGGCCACATCATTTTGGGCCAAGGGGTCAAGGCTGACCCCTTAAAGATCACATCCATGTTGGAGTGGCCAACACCTAAGACACCAAAGGCCTTGAGGGGATTCTTAGGATTGACCGGTTACTATCGAAAGTTCATAAAAAATTATGGATTGTTAGCAGCCCCACTTACTAGCCTTTTGAGGAAGAATGTTTTTTCTTGGTCCCAAGATGCAACCCAAGTTTTTATGACTTTAAATGAGGTTATCACCCAACCTCCTGTCTGTCTTCAAACTTCCAAACTCTTCACAACCATTTACAATGGAATGTGATGCTAGTGGGAAGGGCATTGGTGTTGTCCTAATGCAAGCAGGACAACCCATAGCCTTTTTTAACAAAATGTTAAAGAGAAGGGCCTTACTCCTCTCTACTTATGAGAGGGAATTGCTGGCTGTGGTTACTACAATACAAAAATGGCGCCCTTATCTCTTGGGACAGTCATTTATCATCAAGACAAATCAACAAGTATTAAAGTTTTTGCTTGAGCAGAAGGTGGGAACAGAAGCACAACACAAGTGGCTAAACAAGTTGATGGGGTATGAGTTCAAAATAGAGTATAAAAAATGGAATGAAAATTTAGTGGCAAATGCTCTATCTAGGAGGAGAGAGATAGAATCTGAAAACATGGGGGTGTTCGCACAAATTTATTTTCTCATAGTTGAGTGGGTAGAGGAACTAAAGCAAAGCTATAGAGACTTTAAGGAGTTATCGGATCTGCTGACTAAGTTGCAAAATGAACAAGAGGTGCCAAAATAGATTACTCGACATCAAGGGCTGCTTTTAAAAAGAGGTAAAATTTTTATAGTGCCAGATTCTCCTTTTAAATGAAGGTACTGCAGTATATCCATACAGATTCCATGACAGGTCATTCAAGCTATCTTAAGACATATTAGAGGGCCAAGAGAGATTTCTACTAGGCTAGAATGAAGAAGGATATTAAGAAATGGGTCAGGAAGTGTGACACGTGCCAGGCTACTAAGTATGAAACCCTGCCACTAGCAGGTCTCCTACAACCTCTCCCCATACCTTAACAAGCTTGTATGAACATTTCCATGGATTTTATCGAAGGGTTACCAAAATACAAGAGGTACTCTGTCATCTTTGTGTTCGCGGACCGCTTCACAAAATATGGACATTTTATGAGCCTATCTCACCCTTACATAGCCCAAAATGTAGCCCTGCATGGCTTTCCTAAGACTATAGAGTCTGACAGGGATTCATTGTTCCTAAGTTCATTCTGGAAGGAATTGTTTACCCTCTAAGGCACTACCCATAACTTCAGCTCTGTCAATCATCTCCAAAGCGATGGGCAGACTGAAGCCTTAAATAAGGTTTTAGAAGGATATTTACGATGTTATGTAGGGCTTAGGCCCACGGGGTGAAGTCAATGGTTACCCTTGGCAGAGTGGTGGTACCAACCACAGCTCGACAAAGTTGTTCCCTTTTGAGGCACTTAACAGTTATCCCCCCCCCGGTGGGAGATTGCTAGACTACATTTCAGGGACCTCAACTAATAGGGCAGTGGATCAAGTGTTACAAAACAAAACCCAAATTCTCAATCTATTAAAGAATAATCTCACAGCAACACAAAATCGCATGAAAAATTATGCATATAAAAAGAGAACTGAGAGGGAGTTCAAAATGGAGATTGGATATACCTTCGCCTTCAGCCTTACCGCCAGAAGTCAGTGGCGGCGTGCCGCAATATGAAACTTGCTCCACGCTTCTACAGCCCTTTCAAGGTGGTCCAAAGGCTTGGATCAGTTGCTTACCGCTTTGAGTTGTCACCATCTTCTTAGATTCACTCGATTTTTCACGTATCGTGATTGAAAAAGAAGTTGGGAACACGGATCCAACCACTGGCCACCCTACCTCCCACCACAAGTGACAGTGAAGTACTACCGAAACCTGAGACCGTATTGGAGCATCACCTAAAGTAGCATGGGAATCGAGGCGTGATGGAGGTCTTGATCAAATGGATAAGGGCGTCGTAGGCGGAAAATAGTAGGAAAAATCTATGGAAGCTTAGGGCTTTGTATCCACACATTGTGGACAATGTCTTATAAGGGAGGGAGGTTGTTACATGGCTTCGGAAATGGTGGATCAAAGGAGAAAAAATGAGGAGTTTTAGGGCTCTGGAAGAGAGAGGCAGTAGTTGAGAGAAAATAGGAGATTTTGCATGATCCATATGAAGAAGAACTATGGTTTGAGAGGAGCCTTAACCTGAAGTCTAAACGGTGCCATAGAGAATAAGTACACTACTTTACTCATTTCATTACTACAGTTTTATTGTTTCTGAAAAAAAAAATAAAGAAATGGTAATTCTGTAATGGAAAACTCTTCTTGCAGTAGGATGGGGTAAGCGCGGTGCAGTCATCGTCTATGTGGAACAAATTAAATGGTTCGTTTCATTCAAAATAACAAACGGTGCGTTTTCATTTTCACTTTCATTTTCGTTTTCTCCCATATGGCATATATTTCACGAGGCTTATCTTCTCCCCTTCCTTCTCCGAATCGAACCTTCTTCACTTCGTGCTCTCCCTCCTCTCCAATTCCTAATCTCCAAGTCATGTCAAAATCGAAAAAAAGAATGCACAGGAAAGGACAGGCAAGAAAGGCTTCTCAGATAAAATCCTTTCTCTGGTTACTTCAAGATGGCTCTACAAGAACTTGAAATCTAAAGGCTACCCTCCAATGCTCTTTGATGCTCTATTCTGTGAGGATGAGAGTTTTGAGGAAGAGAATCGTATTGAGAAAGATGGGAGTGAGAACACTGATAAGAAAATGAAAAAGCAGTCACTTTTCCGTTTTGTTTGGCATGCGATGATGATGAGCTTGTGTCCCTATTCTCTAAAGAAGGAGAAACCCATGTGCATCTGAGGAGTCTGATCTCAGATGAGCCTCTAATGGTGGCTTGTAAAGAAGTTGTGGATTGGATTTTAAGGGTTAAACCGCATTATGGGTTCTCTGCTTTGACCATTTTTCTCACGATGAATTACTTTGATAGGTTGAATTTCATGGTGGCAAAGATGGGCTGGGACCCGAAGGTGTGGGAAGATCCCATGGCGTTCAGGCCAGAGAGATTCTTGAGAGGTAGTGATGGAGGAGGAGGGGGAGTGTTTGATATAACGGGAAGCTGGGAGATTAAGATGATGCCATTTGGGGCTGGGAGGAGGATGTGTCCTGGCTCTGGTTTGGCAATGCTTCATTTGGAGTACTTTGTTGCCAATTTAGTATGGAATTTTGAGTGGAAGGCTATGAATGGTGATGATGTTGATTTGTCAGAGAAGCAAGAGTTCACTATGGTGATGAAGGATCCATTGAAGGTCAATCTATCTCCCAGATTGTGAATGGATAGCTTTACATTTCTTATATTATAAACATGAAGACTTGATGAATATGTAGTTAAGATATCAATGGAGGCTCTTGCTCTGCTATTTACAGGATGGATGCCCCTGTATCTGTGTGGTCCACTGTTTGTATGTAAAGGCAACAATTTGTTGGGTTTTTTCTCCATTAACACCGCTACTTCAGTGTTCGATAGAAAATTTAATGAACTGTTGGAGTATGCTCATTTCCAATTTTACCTGTTGATGTGTCAACTTTGATTGAAAATGATAAATCTATGATGAAAAATATCAATTTGTGATGCTAACAGCTGGTAAGAAATTTGTACTGGGTGTGTGAATATATGACTGGAAATAAGTGAGGCTGGCGTGAGTACAGGATGAAGATGACAAAGGAATTACTGTAAAATCAAACCATGGATTTTTGAGGAATCCATTATCTCCAACAGAAAAGACAAAGTCTAGGTTTTACATAAAGAAACCCAGTGATTCCCATTCCCGTCTTTATCCTGTGACTCTAACAAACTCACAAGGAAAAGACATAAAAACCCTTACACTACTGGTAGTCTATTCCACATAAGATAGAAGGTACAACTGCTTACCCCCCGCTTGCAAACCCCGCTTGTACCCCAGCAGAACTGTTCTGTAATTACATTAGAGGGTTGTTAAAGCCCACGCGGGTGGGGTATTCTGGCACATCTGACAAATTTATTATTGCATTTGTAATTTCTCTCTGGAGGAAGGAGTGGCCTCGAACATACTCTATCGTATGAATTCTTCATATCCTCTCTATGTTGTCTCTTTCACCGTTTCTTACATCACAGCTAGAGTACATCATTTATAAGTAAAATCACAAGCAGAACCATAAAATAAAAGAATTTCCTCATGTACCTTCAGCCATGAGAGGATCTCCTTCTTTGATACCAACTACTAGGGAAGTTCTGGAGATGCACAACAACAAGAACAAGAACTAGAAAAAAAAATCAAGGAAGAAAAGAAAGAAAACACTGAGTTTTATTTCGAGGAAAACTCTACTTTCAATCGATTCATATAATGGTTTGTTATATTACTAACATTTGAACAAAACACATTGTTTAACTAAAATGTACAATACGCTTTGTTTCACTCATCACACGTACTCACTCTTATCCCTTCCCAAAACTCCCCGTTTCATTTATCATTGCATCCCGTTTAACTAAACACTTGTTGGGCACCGTTTCACCCCCGATCGCTTCCCTCTTCAACTATTTTAACAGTGTAACTAGCTCTTCTTTCCATATATGACATTGGCCTTAGTTGTTGTAGTTGATGGAAGAAGATGAGTCATTAAATTATCTAGATTATAAAATAAAGAACATTGGGCTTGGGAGGAGTGGGCGGCGAAAAGGCTTGGGTAAGAATTTGCCCCATTTGTGAAAGGATAATGATAGGCTTACTCCTTCCTACTACCCATTTACTACTCTTTTGATTTTGTTTAATTCTTTTTTACTTAATGATTAAAGAAGTGACTATTAGTGAAGTTGTATATTTTTTTTAAATTTTTCTTAATGATTAAGAATGTTAAGAAAATACTTAGAAAATAATAAAAATATAAAAATTTCGAATACACTATAGAGTAGTAAAAAGATGGTAAGAGGATAGTAAGCCTATCATTATCCGTTGTTGGGCTAGGCTACGAAGGAAAAATGAAGGGCTTAGAAAGGGGAACGTTTGGATGTTGCTAGTTTGGATTTCTTCCTACCAGCAAACTTGGAGAAAAATAGAGGAAAAAGATGCTAAAAACAGAAAATGAAAAGTTGGATAGGTTGTTGGATATGACAATGACCAACATGTTAGACCAATCACTTATGGACATTCCACACATGTAGCCGACACTCTTGGACTGCCCAAACTTGCAGCTGCAGATCAATCTTCTCCAGGATCCAAGTGATCAACGTAGTCAATAGTTTCCTGAATTTATTCTTTCCTTTTGTATCATGCTAATAGTCTGATTTCCATCCTGATTTTCATACTGTATATTTCCATACTTATCCGTGTAAAGCTGTAATATTTTCTTTCCATATTTATCTGTACATTGAATTATTTAATAGAGAATCAAGTCATAGCAGAGGCTAAGTTGGTCTCTCTGTTTTTCACCATTGTCTATTAAGTTCTTACACAACATAGGATGAGAGTTGAGAGAAAGAGCTTTTTTGGGAGTCCTTGGTTATCAAATCGTCCCTTTTTATTTGAGGCTTCAGTTTACGACATAACTTTGGTGTTAAAATAGTTCATGTGAATTGCATTTTAGATATTGGTATTTATACCTTTAATTTTGAACTTTTTTTACTTTATACGCTTTCAACTTTGATCATTTTAGTCCTTCTACTAATAAACCGTTAATATCTGGATTTATATAAGGAGGTAATCCAAGCATTTTAAGAAAGTAATTTAAAATACACATGAATTCAAAACTACATTTCTTAATTCTTATTATTATCATCAACATACTTCTATATAATTTTCCTAATCATATTTGAATTTGATTTCGATTATAGAGAACTAAATTAATATCGACAAATTCTCCATAATCATAAAAATTGCCTTAGTCTCAACTACGAGACTATATTAATATTTGACTTGGATAATAACCATAATTGCCTCCCTAAGAAACTACAGGTTATTAATTATTAAAAGAGAGAAATCAAACAACCCCACTCAGCAAGGTTATTATTTATTGACAAACCGACCCCTTAAACCATGAGCCAAATTGACCTTTTTTTTTTTTTTTTCTCTTCGTCGAAAATAGTGAACAAAGACCGACCGAGTAAATCAAATCGGCCTTGTGCATTTGGGATATGTATATATCATTTCTCGTTAATCATTATCAACAGAGGACAGTTGGCTTGCATCTGTATTCTGTGGACTAGGCTTACGGTTCATGGCTCATGCAATTGAGTTCGTTAGATCATTGAACATTGGAGATTCAATCATAAATTAGCTAATTTGTGCAGTGCAGGCCAATCCTCAATATAAAAAAATTTATGGCTAGTTGGATCCTGTAACCTGGTTTCCAGTTGTTCTTTGGTTCAATGGATCTTTTGATATTGTTGTGTAGAGGCAGATCCAAATAGATGAGTATGTTCTGTTCATATCACACTTGGGCTGAAAATGAGATGAATGCCAGTCCTCAAGGCACATTTATCTGATGCAGCAAGGAATCAACTAAACACTAATCACTATGTCACTGCCATGAACTATTTAATATTTATTGTTCTCGTGTTACAATGCAGCAACATACAATACTAACCAATTACGTTGAATTTCAACTAACAGATACAACAGATTGGAACAAAAAACACAATGAGGTACAACATGCTTTGACATGACTACAAGTGATACATTTGAGTTAACCACCAGTATCGAATCCCCTGTGCTCACTTCCAAATATATAAGCCAAAACAAAAACAACAACTAATGCTAATTTCCACCTTTTTGGAAGGTCACCGCTGAGATCTTGTATCTCCATTTAGCAAGTCTTCGACAGTACTAGCAGGCAAGAACGTTGAGAGGACAGCATTTTGTTTGTAAAACACAACAGTAATCCGGTTGTTAATAGTAGATATAAACTTACTCTAGAGGCTAGCACTATACATGAGACAGATTCTCAGATGTCAGAATTATAACCCCAAGCAACGTCCGGAACAGAGGCATGGCTCCACCCACCAATTAGGTTTTTTGCTTCACCATGCCCGGTCCTTCCTCACGTTGGCAAATTCAGCTTGAGATGATTCAGACTGGCAGAGAAGAGTAAGCATATTGACATCAACTTTGCCTTACATGCCAAATCTATGAATCATCCAACTCAACAAGTTGAGCCCGTCTCTCAGCAGCCTTCTTCCTGATAAAGATGCCCCATCTCATGGCTGCCTTGACCTTCAACCACCCTACAACAGCTTTTCCCGATGAACGAGTTCGATCATCATGAAAGTTGTAGTTTAGAGATGGGGTGCCCATATATGCTGATGAATAAGGGTATCCATCTTCATTCATATTAATGGAGGCATGAGCATGGCCTCCCATGCTCAACATTCGAAGGAGAAGTTGCATATCTTCATTTTCAAGCATTTCATGACTTCTCATACGAATCTCTTCCTCTGGGAAGTATTCTTCCTTATAAGAAGTAAGATTGGACGCACCAACTGCCTGGAATCCCGATGTGGATGGCTGTAGGTGACCAAGGAGCAGCAAGTTGTCACTTTTTGGAAGTTGCGCTTGGTGAGAAACGCTGACCAAAGGATTCTGTAGGGGGAATGAAGTGCTCTCATACTGAATAGGAGCATTGAGATTTACATTTGGAGACGGTAGAGAGAATCTGGCTGCCATAGCATCATTATATCCTAGAGAGGGAAAGTACACATAATCAGAAATCAGAACTATATGTTCACATCAAATGCGTATCACCAAGTGAACTATTGCAATTTTTATACCAATATTTACATACCTCCAACTGTTATGCCTACTGAATCCATAGAAGGCTGCTCCGAATGAACGGCAATGGGCAGGCTTGGTAGGGTGAACTGCTGGTCAAACGAGTTTGAATAATCTTGTAAATTCGTTGGGACGTCACTTTGAGAAGCACCCAGGCTCTTATTTTGCTCAAGGCTAAGAAGTGACTTTCCATCATACTCCGCAACATGCATCCAATTGTCGTATGCCTTCTTCACCAAGGAGTCCACGTTGATCTGCACAAACCAAAACCAATCTCAGTTTCTAAACTCAATCATTTTTCCCAAAAGCTACAAGATGAACATTTCATTGGCCAATACTACATAAGTTCAAATTTATTGATATTTAAAAAAAAAAACAAGTGAGAA
The DNA here is from genome assembly GCF_001411555.2 of Juglans regia. Classification (NCBI taxonomy): domain Eukaryota; kingdom Viridiplantae; phylum Streptophyta; class Magnoliopsida; order Fagales; family Juglandaceae; genus Juglans; species Juglans regia. The sequence goes on from NC_049903.1 coordinate 19,449,643, forward strand.
ATATTGTTTGGGGAATTCTATAGTGAAAAAAAATGGATGGCAATTCTGGATTGCCAAATGTAATTTTCCCTAAAACTTGCTCCACCTGTATATATTTCTTCATGTGAAAAATGATAGCAACATGTAGAAAATTATGGAGCATTAAAGGTTGATGTAGTTGGCTAGTGATCCCTATAAGTAACATTAGTTAACCACAACAAGAAATGCAAACCAACGTGATCATTCAAATTGATTCAAGACCAAAGATAAAATATAACCTTCTGACTTTCGGAAAGAGAGTCAGCTGAGAAATATTGTCCATTGGCAATTAAGCCACATAACGCATAGATATTGTTAAAAACAACACCAACATTCCTCTCATCTTCAGGATAATACACATAAACCTTCCCGCTTGGGACACAAGTTTTTGCATGCTCTACAAGAACATCCCACATCTTATTGGACATGCCACTTCCAAGAATCTGCAACATAGGAATGGGAAAATAATGAGAATCTGCAACATAGGGGTTTGAATTTAACAGACAAATCCAGCATTCTTACATTCCGCAATCTCGGTGAATCTGTAACCACAAGTTTTAGAAAGTCTTCAACGGTATGAATTCCAGCTTTGTTGAGCCTTTTGTGAAATGACCCATCTTTCCCAATTTTCTCCAATCTCCAAACATCATCATGTAATGCAGGTGGATAATGTTTTTTATATACTACAAATCCAAAAAATAAAATTTACCATCTTTCCAAGAGGCACATGCATGATATATGGAATAAACTATTGGGGCTAATTATGCACTCACATTCTCCGCGGTGATCCTTAACAGTGAAGGCTTCTGTTTTTGCTTCACGTATCCGGGTGCCCTCGCAACAGCCTGAGGAAACCTTCAATCCTAGCCTGAACTTCCTGCTCCTTATCCAGCTTGAGTTGTCAGTAAATGTTAGATCACCCAGTGTTCCTACACCTTCCTTGAGTATCACTTGCAAATCCCCAGTCAGAAGCGGCCTCTTTCCTTCGCGCTCTTTCACCACATGACTCTCAAATTCTTCTTCATTCCAGGTATCATCATCCTCATTATTGAAATCACCTTCAAGCACAACAACATCTAACTTCACTGAAGATTCTGGACCTGATGTGACAACATGGTTTGCGATTGCATCAATCAAAACAATATGAATTGCAGCACCATGCTCCCCCTCTACTTTTCCACCAGTAAAGAGAGGAAGGGACAGCCTGGACTTGAAGTGCAGCTGTAAGTTTCGTCCATCAGGCCCTTCTATACGTTTGGGTGAAGACCTGAATTTTATCAATAATTCAAATAATCTCACTAGTGGAAACAATAGATAAATGTCGTCTCAGAAGAAAAAAAAACGAAGAAATGAAACAAAAGCCAAGAGTATAATGAGTGCAAAGCCCAAAGAGTAGACATCTAGCTAGCAAAAAATCCTGATCCAGACCCAGTGGGATTTGACTCTGTATAGTGGCACGAGCAATCGAGTTTCAGGCTGTGTTTTACTGTTGGAATTAAATTCAATTCATTTTAAATTAATTATTAATGAGATTTATTATTTATTTAATTTTTTATAAAAAAATTAAATTCATCTTAATTTATTTTATACAATTCAATATAAAAAGTTCAACTCATTTCAACCTAAAAAAATTAAATCTATCTCAATAAGATTCACAAAATATTACTATTAACAATTAAACTCAACTCATCTCAACATCCCTTCATACTTTTGCACTACAGGATCGTGAAATCAACCCTCCAATCCAATTTTTTTAAGTGATGCAAATTTGTTTTTGATAAGTAACGCAAATTTAATGAAGGCGCAGAGAGATGCAACACAAGTACATAGGAAGCTACGAAAGGGCACACCCAACTAGCAAGAAAAAGAAAAGGAGAAGAGAAAAAAATCCTTAAAATTTAATAGCTGGAAACTTGGGGGCTGTGGTGGCATTTGTCCAAGCATAGAGATCAATCCATGGATCAGAGAGCCCACCATATATGCTATGGTGTTTAGGCTCCAACTATCGAGAAGAAAAAGTCCAGAGTTTATCCAAAATCCAATAAAAAATAGGGTAGAAGGCCTATCTGATTTAAGGAACAGCATCCTTCTCTGAACTGGAGCAACTAAGAGGAATCCATTTCTCTTTATCATGCTTTTAGAGTTGTTAAATTTACTAATTTAAACTGGTTTCTTTTCTTTCTTTCTTTCTTTTTTATTTTTTGGCATTTCTTGTCTACTTCACATTTACTTGGTTGCACCCTACGGTTAAAACTATATATAAATATCTTATTCTTTTCGTGGTTAACTATATATATATACACACCTATATATCTTAGAGGTTGTCTCCTTCTAAAACCAAAAATATATACGAAAAATAAAAAGAAAAGAAAGGAGAACCAAGAGAAAGATGAAAGGGAGAAAAAGGACAGTCTACAACCTGAATAAATCATTGCAAGAGACATACAAGATATATAGCTCCCCTCTAACCTTAAAAAGTGAGGGGCTGAAAGAAAATTTTACCCTTCCCGTCCAGTAAAATTGAGAAGTATGGCCAGCTGTTACTGGGGCAGGAAGCCCAGGCCAGTTCCCATAATGTGGCCCTTAACCCCAACAATCATGGAATGGCGATGCTGACAAAACCCAGAACACACTAGCACAATATGAACCCCAATATTGGATCTCTAGATTGATCCAGTTGCAGATACAACTTACAAAGTGGTAATAAAATCACACGTAACAGACCAATTGTTTTATTCATTAAAGAATTCAAAGAGTAAAAGGGCATGTTTTATTATTATTTTAGTGAGCATGGATAAACCAAGATTATCAATGATTAGAATACCTCCCAGGAAGTTTGGCGGGGCCCAATTTTGCTAAAGCACGCTCCACTTCTTCACTAACCTGTTCAGTGGCATACATAAGAAACATCAATAGCATTACACCATGTCTACATACCAATAGAGGACAATTTCACCATCAATCATGTCAGCCAACTGGCTCAGACACTTTTTCAAAGGAGTTCTAACTATATTGAAATCACCAAGACTTTTTGACAGACCTTGGATGCATGAACAACACGTTTTTGTACTATTTTACAATATTATATAACAAACTCAGCTACCAAACTTGAGCTGCATAGCAGACACTCAAGAAAGATTTCCAATAACCAATGTACTTGTGCTTGAGCCCCATTTTCAGAAACATAAATGCCCTTAAAAACGTTGTAGTCCCATTTATTGTTGTGTTAGTTGTGCTGAAAAAAAAAAAATTTAATAGCCTATAAATAATAAAACGAAAAAGAGCAGTAAAACTCCGTTACTTCAATTCTGCACTCCCTTAGGTAAAAAGAAGACCATTATTTAGCTAGATGGCTGATAAATTAAATTTTACTTATAAAAAAAAATTAAATTAATCACTTCATGATGAAACATGAAAAGAAAGTTTTCCTAAATCTTCAGTGGAGAGGGAAAAAGATAGAAGAAAGCTAATTTATCTTACAACTCTCCGGAGAATAGGCTCCAATGATGAACAAAGTTTCTGCAGAGTATCCACCTTTAGAGCTTCAACAATTACACTGCACGAAACTAAAAATTTTTATTAAAAATATCCGAAGGCCATCAACACCGCATGGGAAATACAATTCAACTATAACAAATGAAAAACATAACACCAAGATATTAATATTCCAAATTCGTTTTAAAATCCGCTTCATATTCTTAGGTATACAGGCAGATCAGCTGTTTCTTAGATGCACAATGACCCATGAATATCAACATAAATTCAGACTTTATTCGAAGGATATACGCCGACGGCATTAAACAACATAAGAGACTGAAAGGGAAACAATAACAACTTTTTCTTTTTTATTAACGGTGTTTGAGAACAAAATTTCGATCAATTTCAGGATGCATAGGCTCTTAATAAGAAGTTTCGCGCAATTGCGTATCGAATAATTAAATGGAAAGTTAGCCAATCCGACCCTTAGAAATTATCTCCCCGATTTGAATCATACACTTAAGAGAAAACATACTGCCAAGACAAACTCTTTTACAGCCAATCTGTAGTGCTAACAATGACCAACTTTGATCAAGAATTTACCAGCAACCTCATAGTAATAAAACACGTAGCTTGAAAAGACTTTTAACCAGGAACCGTGTTGAAAAAGACATACATCTACACAGGATTATTAAATTTTTTTATATTTAATGTAATAAGGACATTCCTATATACATAGCTTTTTCTGTTTCTTAGCTGTCTAGACATCCATGTGTAAGGCACCATGCGTGCACCGACACCTTGGTGTTAAACAGTTGGCACAATCAGCACAACTACTCTGCGCTCTCCGATTCCGATGAACTAGTTGCAGCATCACAATTTTTTTTTAAGGAAGAGGACGGTAGCTGTAACCGCACAACCGGTAATTTGAACCTCAAGGGTTCCTAAATAAGCAACAACCAATCTAGAGCTAGCTTAGTCTTGCTAGACCTCCTCGTAGAATTCACATTAATTTGATACACTTTCTCGCTTCAGCTTCTACGAAAAACTTCAGACTTACTGTTAAATTAGAGTTATAGAAACAACAAACACAAAATCTTAATTAAGCCTTAAGGTAAGAACTCCAAAACGAATAAAAAATTTCAGAAAAAAATGGACCGATTGAACGAAGATATACCTAGCTAGAGCAGGTCGCTTCCTATCAGGCTGAACTTCTTCTGCTGAAGTTACATCCAAACTTCGCTTCTCCCTCACCATGCTATTTGATCTCTCCATATACCTCGTTTGCATTTTCACTATTACTAAACTAAACTGTCCTGCTTGGTTGCTGAGAAAGTTGAAGAAAAATAACACGATATGAACTTTTCAATTACAAGAACCTAACCTCACTTTGACTAAGACTTCTCTATTTCCATAAACAAACAAACAAACTAGCAACGTGTGAGATTCGAGAACAAGATTTATTTTCTTATTTTCCCTACCTTCTCAGCAACCCAAATGGAAGTTTTATTCTAAGGAGAAAGTTCAACAAAATAAGAAACAACAAGCTTTCAGTTACGTAAAGATAAAACTTTCTTTCACTTCCATTTCCAATCTCTATAACAAAACAAAAAAAAAAAACAGAGAGAGAGAGAGAGAGAACGAAAAAAAGATTTTCTTCTAGTTTCCTTAGTTTTCTCAGCAACCAAACGGAGATTCGATCCAAAGCGACAACACGAATGTGTCGTGGATTCACAAGGACAAGAAAACAAGAAGAAAAGGAAAGAATGGCGAGCGGGAAAGTGATATAAAAATAAAAATAAAAATCGAGAGAGCCTTTTTAATTTTCGAGTCTCTGAGAAGTTTCGGCGAAGCGTCTTCGAATTTTCCCTGATACGAACACTTTTAGCAATTGCTACGAAGCCTCTCTCTCTCTCTCTTCCATTTGTCCCGAGTGCGTGCGTGATCAGCATGACGGCTCCAACAGTAGTCGAATCTCTGAGTGGTGGCTGAGATCTCGGGTAGCGGATCGGGAGATCTGGACCGTCAGATTGACTAGAAGTCGTGAGGAATCTTATTCAATTCTTCTATATTGACCAGCACGTGTTGGTATTGGGGGAGGTGGTTTTCCTGTGTGGGCGACGACTGGGGATTAAGTGTGCACTGGTAGTAGCAGCCGTTAGATCTTGTGTTCATTTAATTCGTTTAACGAAATCCGAAATAAATAAATAAAAAGAGAAAAAAAAAATATAAAACAATAGCGACGGAGGAATCAGTGTTCAAGTTTACCTTTTCTTTTTGATATTTTGGTCTTCGAAACTATTACATAATTATAACACAGCCCACAAATTTTAAGGTTAAAGTCAATGGTTTAGATTTAAATACATGTGCCACCGTGAGCGCACACGTTCCGAACGTAATTTAAATATAAAATTTTTAAATTAATTATTATAATTTTTTTAAACTAATTATTACAATTTTTTTAAATTTTTAAATAAAAATTTAAAAACAATTCAATTTTTTCAAATCCTCAAACTAAAATAATATTATAAAACTATATTCTAATAATATTTTAATTTTATAATATTTTTTATTCAATTTTTTTTCTTTCCTTTTTTAAAATCTCATAAAATATTTAATACTATCTCATTACTATTCACAAATTATCTTATTTTTATTCACAAAATTATCATCTGATCTTACTTTTCAAACGAATGTTTAGATTCGAGTAAATAAATTTGACACATAAAATCAATCTTACAGTATGTATTGAATATTTAATTATGTCATTAAAATCTACACATAATAATGAATATTGTAGTGTTTACTAATTTTATATATTTAATTTCTCTCTTTCTCTTTAGATCCTCAAAACAGAATAAAAAAAGCTTGTAACAATCTTTTTCCAATTTGCAATGTCTACTCCCTTTAGCTTGTTACTCCTTGTGTCTAATTCACTTTCAGTACATTGTTTGGAGATTTTCATAGAAAGATAAACACAATATAACTTTATGGGGTGTTTGGAAAATGAGATAAGAATTTTATAAATAATATTATACTAATATGATGATTTGTGAATAGTAATGAGATAGTTTGAGTTAGATATTTGTTGAATTTTAGAAAATGAGATTGAAAAAATTAAATAAAAAATATTATAAAATTAAAATATTGTTAGAATATTATTTTTGTTTTAAAATTTGAAAAACTTGAATTGCTTTTTATTTTTTGTTTGAAAGTTTGGAAAAGTTGTAATAATTAGTTTGAAAATGTTATAATGATTAGTTTGAAAATATTTTTATTTGAATGATATTTGGAAAGGAAATGAAATTGAATAAAATGATATTAAATGAGATGGGATGAGATATATATATGATCTATCGATCAAGTCAATCTATTCAGTTTGGGTTTGTGCAAAATGTGACACTTTTTGTTAAATGCCAAACTAATTACTAGGGGTGTAAAAAAAAAAGGTGAACCAGTAAACCGGACCGAACTGGTGGGTTTGGTCTGGTACCGAGTTTGATTCGGTCCGGTACCGATTTTATTTTTCTTAAAACGGTCAAAATCAGTCCGGTTCCGGTTTTTCTTTTTCTAAAACCGGATTGGTTCATATATATTATAATTTTTATATTGTATATAATTTATATATATAATATATAATTATATATAAAATAGTTTTGTATTATATGATAAATTACTAATTAATATAATATTAAATTTTAAAATCTTATATCATTATAGTCTATTGTCTTAATAGTTATACTAATACTATATCACTTTATATTATAATATACTATAATATATCACTAAAGTTTATAATATAATTATAATATATATTATAATATACTACAATATATTATCACTGTAATACCAAAACCGATATAATCAGAAGTACCAATTTATGGGGGTAATTGGTGCATAATCGGTTCTTGAAAATGCAAAACCGGTGCATACCGGTTCAGTCCCAAATGTTGTCCAAAATAGGATTAAACCGGACCGGTTACACCTCTACTAATTACCCGTAAACACTATTAATTAGGGCGAGCCTTAAAAAGAGCCCAAAAAAACTATTTAGCTAATATTTAATAGTATATTTAACATTTTATACAGTCAATGATTATAAGTTAAATGAAAATTACATAATTAAGTTATACGACTATTATATAAAATACTATATAGAAAATTTTAAATTAAAGAAAAAACAATATATATAGTTCAGTTGGTCTAGTCCGCCCTGGGGTGAAAAAACCATATCTTAGCATTGAATCGAAAATTGAAAATAAAAAATACCAAAGCTTAGAGACAGAGACTGACCAGTAAGGTTAGTGGTCCGGTCCGGACTGAATAGAATCGTTCGATCCAGTCGAGTTTTTTGGTTCGGACCGGTAACCTTATACCCCTAACTTAAACACAAAACAGTTTTCAATTTCAAATTTTTAATATTTTCATCTAACCATTATCTAATTATTATCCAAGCACAAAACCCAATACAACTTTTCCAAACTTCCAAACAAAATACAAAATGCAATACAACTTTTTCAAAATTTAAAATAAAAATAATATTAATCAAATAAAATTTTAACTTTATAAAATTTTAATATTTTTATTCAAACTTTTTTCTCTCATTTCTCAAAACTCATTATAAGATATTTTAACTCAAATCATTTTACTACTATTAAAAAAATCATGAGAATGTTTCATTTGGTTATACAGATGAGATGAGAAATCTGTGAATAGTAATAATATATTTTGTGAATAATAGAGAAATGATTTGAGTTAAGATGTTTTATGAGATTTTAGAAAATGAGATTGAAAAAGTTCATTAAAAATATTATAAAGTTAAAATATTGTTAGAATATTATTTTTTAATATTATTTTTATTTTGAGATTTGAAGATGTTGAATTGTTATTATGTTTTATTTTGGAAATTTTGAAAAGTTGTAATGATTAGGTAATAATTAGATAAAAATGTTGAAAAGTGAAAATTTTGAACTTGAAAACTATTTGTATCTAAACGATGTTTGGATGTTGAGATGAGATGAGATGAGATGTGATGAGTTGAGACCATCTGTGAAACCAAACGAATTACTTGCATCGTTTGAATGTTGAGATGAGATGCAAAATCTGGGAATAAAAATGAAATAATTTTTCAATAGTGGTAAAATGATTTTAGCTAAGATGTTTTATCGAATTTTGAGAAATGAGAGAGAAAATATTGAATAAAAATATTATAAAGTTAAAATATTATTATAATATTATTTTTATTTTAAGATTTGAAAAAATTGAATTATTTTTTGTATTTTAATTAGAAATTTGAGAAAATTGTAATGATTAGATGAAAAAGTTAATATTTGAAATTGAAAATTATTTGTATTTAAGTGGTGTTTGGATCCCTAAGACGATCCCTACTCTCTTTTTCTAGAGTCTCTCCAGACAGCCCAATGATAACCCACTCCTAAATGGAGTTTTTCCTTTCACCCCTAAAAAATGAACCAAACTCCAAATCCCATTGCACAAATGAATTTGAATTTTTGATCTCGCAAATTAAGGTCTGATTTGGATAGTGAGTTGAGATGGTTTGTGAATAGCAGTGAGATATTTAAGTTGAGATGAGATGAGTTAGAAATTATTTGAGTTATGATGTGTTATGGAGTTTTAGAAAATGAGAGACAAAAAGTTGGATAAAAATATTATAAAATTAAAATATTGTTAGAATATAATTTTTTAGTATTATTTTTGTTTTAGAATTTGAAAAAGTTAATTTCTCTTTTTTTTTTTTTTTGAAGTTTGGAAAAGTTGTAATAATTAGGTAGTGATTAGATGAAAAAGTTAAAGATTTGAAATTGTGAAAAAGTTTGTGTTAATGGTATTTGGATATTAAAATGAGATGAGATAAAAGTATCTCTCTATTCAAACCAGGTCTAAAGTTCTCTCTTGGAAAGACCTCAAGCTCAAACTTGCAATAGAAGAAGCAAAAACAAAAAAAACAAAAAAAAATATCAGAGCTTGCATTGGTAAGGTGTCCAGTTGTTGAACGCCCGTTGAATAAATTTGCCATTCATGCAAGCATCAAATACGCATGGAATTTCATACAGAAATTCCTAATTGAAGACCTATAAGCTATCTTATTCCTATTCACCTTTTAATCCTCTCAAGACCAACAACGAATCCTCAACCAATGCCCATGGAATTTCAAAAGATACTTGCTAATTCTCAAGTCTTGGCCAACTGGCTTGACTCTACAAGAGATTCTGTTGAACCATCAAATTTTCTACATATAGATTCATGGTCTCCCACTAGACCACAATACAAGAAAACGCTATACAAATTGGGAATGCCTTGGATAACCTAATTGAAGTTGAAAAAGACACTGAATTCAGAATTATGTTTAGCAAATTCATCAAGATCAAAGTGGAAATTGGACTTTCTACATACAAAGTTCAACACTTTGAACAAGAATCCAGTAGAAAACGGCTAGAAGAAGACCTACTTGAAGAAGTCCGACTAGAAGCAGAAATAAAGGCCGCAACCAATAAAAGAAGGGCCAAGAGGTGCTTCAACAAGTGTGTGCAGCCGAGAACATTCAAAGTAGGGGAACTAGTACTCAAGGAAATGAGAACAACAATGCGGGACAAAGGAAAGCTAGACCCCCGCTTGGAGGGCCCCTACGTGGTTGTTGCCACAAATCGACTAGGCTCCTATCGCCTCAAAGATTCCTAAGGAAATGAGCTACCACACCCGTGGAACGCCAAGCATCTGCAGAAATATTACGGCTAAGCTGTTTTTTCTTGTCATAATTTTTATATTTTCATGCACAAGTTACCGGCCATAATAAAAAATATATATTTTTGTCTTGTCTGAATGATTAATTTCCGGAGCATAGTATAACAAGGAAATCGGACTACCCATCAGCAAAGTTGACTTCGCTAAATAAAAACTTCAATGACTTACATCCCCGCGAGGCAAAAAGGGAAATGTAAGCCTAAAAGATTGCCTTATCCCTCTAGCGGAATAGTGCGGGTCAGCCCTTGACCACCTGAAAATAAAATTTACCTTCCTCGTAAGGGTCAACAGGCGGGATCGGGTCCAGTAACAAACTGCCCGAATAACTTACCTCCCTACGGGATAACACAGGGAAATGTAGGCCTAAAAGGTTGCCTTATCCCTCCCCCAGTGGAGAGCAAGATTGACTTTGCGGTCACCCGAATAACTTACCCCGACCTCCGTTGCGACGAAATGTGGGATCAGGGCCAGTTTGATCCAAATTTACCATTTCCTGTGATGTCAACGAGTGGAAATAGGTCCAGTAAAAAACTGTCCGAACAACTTACCCCCCATGATGGATGATAGACGAGCAGGCGGCTCAGCCTCCTCGTTCGAGAGAGTGGGACCAGTCTCGAGGTGGCCCTAAAAATTTACCCCGACCCCCATCATGGGGAATGAGCTGATCAACCACATCGATGTCCAAATTACCTCCCTGAGGGGTAACAGAGGGAAAGGTTGGCCTTAAAAGTTGCCTTATTCTTCCGGTGGCAGAGTGCGGGTTAGTCCTTAGCTACCCGAAGGAAAAAATTTTACCTTTCTCGTGAGCGTCAATGGGCAGGAGCGGGTTTAGTAACAAAACTGTCAAAACAATTTACCTCTCTGCGGGATACTATAGGAAAAAGTAGGCCTAAAATGTTATCTTATCCCTCCCCCAGTTGAGAGTAGGACTAGCTTCACGGCTACCCGAATGACTTAACCCAGCCCCCGTTCAGACGAAGTGTGAGATCAGCGCCAACCTGACCCAAAATTACCCTTTCCTACAATGTCAACGGGCGGGAGGGGTCCAATAACAAACTGCATGAACGACTTACCTCCCTGCGGGGTATCATAGGAGAATGTAGGCCTAAAAGGTTGCCTTATCCCTCCTGCAGTGGAGAGCAGGTTTAGCCCTGAGGCTACCCGAATACTTACCCCAAGCTCCATTGTGGTGAAGGAGTGGACCAGCCACATCGTTGTCTGAACTACCTCCTCAGGGGAGAAAGAAGCAGTTTGGCATTAGGCATTCCGACCTCTCTTGGATGGAGAGTGGGCCGAGTCTATGGACCGCCCAAATAACAAAGAGAAAGACACAAACGTCATCAATAAAATCCATATCAACGGGATCGCCATCAGAAGCTTACCTCCCTATGAGGTAAAAAGAAAAAGTAAGCCTTAAAGGTTGCCTTGTCCCACTTTCGGAGGAGTGCGAGTCGTCCATTGGCCACCTGAAAACAAAAAGTATCTACTAACGGACTCTATATCAACAAAACCTTCATCAATGGAATCTACATCGAAGGAATCTTCACTAACAGAAACTAACACTCTGACAATACAGGAATGAGCAAATGAAAGGGGAAGAAAAAAGGTTCGGCAGGGTAAAGCAATATGAGCGAAAGGAAAGACGGCATTCTGACCTCTCCCCGAAGGAGAACAGGCCAAGCCTACAAGCTGCCCAAATAATAAAAAGCAAGGAACGAGGACATCATCATCCAGCAAGAAACAAACAATATTAGCAAGTACCTTCCAGCATAGGCCGGTAACTCAGGTTTGTAATATTGATTCCTGTGACGAGAAGACAAACACAAGGCCCCACAGACTCCTAACAACGACGTGAAGAACAAAAATCTGACAAGGAAAGTACAAAAAATTATAGTGCATAGTCGAGGCTGACAGAGAAAGGCAATACAAAGGGCCACCAATAGGTGGGGTCATCGATCGCGACCGGGTGCCGACACAGTAGATCATGAGAGATACCAGAGGGTGAACACTAGCAACCTAGCTCTGCCCAGGCAGGCTAGTAAAAAAAAAAAAACCAACAACAAAGAGAAAAAAGGAAGGAAAAAGGGAAAGAAGAAATACATCGAGAAAAAGGCAGAAATCGTACAGCCGGATATACAAAATAATTTTATTAATTAACAGGAGTACAAGAAACAAGTTACTTCATAATGCTACATAGAGCTAAAGGATTACAAGGAGCAAGTTACTTTATAAAACCGCATAGAGTTAAATGATTACAAGGAGCAAGTTACATCATAAAGCCGCGAAGACTACAAAGAACAAGTTTCATCGTGAAACTCAAATATTCAACAAAGCAGGTTACAGTGCCGAACCCTAGACCGTAATGTTGTAGGGGATAACCTAAAAAGGGCCACAAGACCACACCGTTCTCCGACCGACATGACGCAAGGTGGGCCAAAAATATTTAGCAGCAACGAAAATACCGCCAAGAACTGGAACATCTCAAAATTAATCTTTACGTTAAGAACCGCTTATCGAACAAAGGTCAGTCACCACAGCTACCGAGCCCAATCGAATCACTCTTCCATACGAGACAACGGGTGAAGGTCTCCACCATTACGACGTGTCAATAATGCCAGAGGTTCCCTCGAAACAGGATGTAATGAGGCAACTATTAAGTCGTACGACGAACACGCTGTCCAGGACCCAAATATCAGAGGATTGGCAAGGAGATTTACCCTGAAACTTTGCCCTATTAAAGCGGGCTCATTCCCTACAGAACTACCACCAAGGCCCCAAGATAGCCTACCGACCGTGGAAGACGGCTTTGAAGTCAAAGCATAATAAGCAAAAGGGCGAGAAAGAGAATAAAGGGTCCAGGACCCCAACATCAGAGGGTTGGCAAGGAGATCCGCCAGGAAAAGTCACCCTCATAAATCAGGTTCATTACTCGCAGAACTATCACCAAGGCCACTCGGAATCAGACCCTTTACGAGATTGTCGCGTTGCCGCAAGGACTCATCATGCTGAGGAAAGTCGCCCACGCTCATAGCCAGAAGGTCAGACTAGGGGTTCTAAAGAAGGTAGGTTTTCATCCGCTCTAGGCCTTCATCGTAACCAGACCTCCATGCATCGTCGTGAACCCCCCGGACATGAGATAGCTCATCCTGCAAGCTTTGGAGGGTCACTTCCCAACCTTTGAGCACCAGCTTATTCACTACCAAGGCAACCTCCACATCTTTTCTTCGCTGTCGTTCCTTCTCCAAGGTCTTCTTCCTCGTTGCCGCTGACTTGTTAAACTCTGCGGCTTTAGTATCGAGCCATTTGATTGACCAACCATCTGTGTCCAACTGTCAACGAAGCTCCCGGATATAGGCCTGCAGTCTCTCTAGTTCCGACTGGCATTGGTCAAGGGACTGTTGCAACATGTCCCTCGGCTCGCAGGCAAGCGAAGCCTCAATGCAAAGCTGGCCAACCTCCCCCTGGGACTTGACCATATCAAATTGGGCTTCTTCAACTGCCTTTTTCTGCTTTCGCTCAGAGGTCATGCGGTCCAATGACTCCTGAACCAAGGAGCAGAGGTCTCTGTTCTCCCTCCTCAGTTCCACCTGGCTGTCCACAATGAAGAACACTAGACGCTTCAACCATTACCAGAAAAGGCGAGTTAAAAAAAAATTGAAGGAGTTGGCGGGTAACTTTTACCCCGGTAAATAGCCTCCGAACTTTCCCTTCCGCCGTGAGAAGACGATCGACATGGCTGTGTGGCACGGTCATCTCAAGGTCCATAGGAACTTCTCCGGCCGACTTCCGCGCCATCATCAGAAATGCCAAGAGCCACGACCCCTCACCTAGGACTTCTTCCTTCATCCCTTCAACGCCACCAGGTAGAGCGACTTTGGCCACAGAAGCCATGTTAACCATAATTATTTGGATCGGCGGCACGACGCATTGCGGAACACCAATCGACATCGTCTCTTTGGATACTCTTGGGGGTGTAGGGATTCGGAGCACCAGGACAAACGACCCCCCCCAAGAGGAATGGGGGACATTATCAGAGTCGGTAGGAGTAGGAGAGGTACTGCGGGGTCTCTTCCCCTTCCCTTCAACCGGCAAGCTCGGAGAATGACTGGGAACAGGAGGAGCAATAAGATTCACGGGAATCCCCGCATCAGAGAGCAGATTGGTAGGGGAACCAAATAGCTGCGAAGACTCCCTTCCGACAACAAAGCCTCCGAATAAATTTCGCTTGGATGCACTGTCACCCAAGCCCGAACGACCCCTAGTCTCACATTTTCATTGGAATTCGGTTTAGGGCGGCAGATCGAGGAGTTGCCTACAGTGCCCCGGTTGGCAAGAACAAAAAATAAACGCTTAACAGTCTACCCGGTTGGATACTCTCATCCCTTACCCGACAAGAAGAAAAACTTGCTAGTGTCTCCCATCACCACCTTCTGCCTCTCCTATATCTGAGCCCACTCCTGAACTAGCTGGAAACTATAGATATGCCGGCCTTCCATACTAGACTATGAGTAATGAAAAACTCACGAGTCGTGAGGTCGAGGTAATCTAACTCGACCTCCTCCAAAGCACGACACTAAATAATACAACACGAGATCAAAATCGTCCATGCAAAAGAGGAGAGTTAGGCGGGCGCCATCTTAAAGAAACTCAGCACTTCGCACACCGGCCGACAAAATGGTAATCTTAGGCCACAAGAGAACATGGCAGGATACACTGCAACTTTGGTTTCGTAGCCTTCATCATCCACTGCTCCACCAGTGGGGGAAGGCAATACGAGCTCCACCTTTGAGGGGATCCTGTAAGTCGCCTCCAACTCCTCGAATTCGTCAGAAGTAACAACTGACTATTATGAAAATCTTACAAAGTTATCTAGAAGGGAATCGCCACGGACAACAGCGGCTTGGACAGCGCCAGACAACATCGCCCGGCCTCCAGAACATGAAGATTTCTTCAGGGCCATGAAGGGCAGGAAAAGTTGATGAGAAACTTTGAAAGGAAAGTAAGAAAAGGGAATCGCAGAGTGACAAAATAAAAGTGGAAAAAATACGATGGGCTGCTCAATACGAGAACTAGTTCTTATATAGGCGGGGCCAACGATCACCCTCCTGAGGAGTCATAACTCCACGAATCTCACACGTCTCCCACTCAAGTACCAGGATCTCTTGATTAACACAACTGCAGCAAATTGTATCTGCTGGAACAACGTGCAAATTAATGGCTGTGAAACATGGAGTCATGATGCGGAAATCGAAAGAGCGCCATTCAATGCGAAAGCCTAGCTGGCATTGCGCTGCCACGTGGGTGAAGTGCAAATGGTCACTAGGCATTTGGCCAGGCAGGCTGGGAATTTGGCAAAGCATAAGATCAAAAGCAATAAAATGAATTCTCCCCGGACTTGTCTAAGAAGAATTGACGGGGTAACTGCAAGGGGATTTTCCCCTTACGAAAGGCCCACTGGGCCTCGGCCTAGAACTCGGCCCAAAAGGTTTCCTATTCAAGCAAGGAACAAAACATCAGCCAGGGAGGGGCGCCGTCCAGTCGACAAGACAGATCAACCTGACATTCTGCAATCGCCTTTGGGAACAGTACTTACACAGAACGCATGAGAAACACGGAAGACACTCGATTCATTGACATCAAGTCATCTACGGCTCATATAAATCGGATTAGAAGTCAAGAAACCACACCACATTAATGACGCTGCTGATTAAGTCACACGCCACATTTATGGAACCGACAGAGAGCCACGCCGCATTAAAAAAAGTCAAACAGCAGGCACAAAAAGAAAAACATGGAATGTATGGGAAAAAGACTATTTGCACCCTCCCCAGACACGGTATAAATAGAAAGCTCCAGGTATCGAAAAACTCTTTTTGATCCCTAGATTCTCTTACTTATTTGCTACACTCCAAGAATATTTACTAACTTTGGCATTGGAGGTTACCCAGCCCTAAGGCCGCCCTCTCAAATCGTAGTATTTTCTACCTTGTGCAGGGCCCTTTTTGAAAATCTGAGTTGTTGAAACTTGATCTAAAGGTGTGCGAAACACGACGTTAACACATACATTAATATGTTATTATCTTTTTGTTTGTTGTTTGCTATCTTTTAAATATTATTTTCTATTGGCAGGGTTTCTATTGTAAATAATAAAATTTTAAGTACTACATGTGCTTATGATGGACTGTTCCACATATTTATAGTTAAGATAGAGAATTAACTAGTCATTAAAAATTTGTTAAAATTTGTTGTAACTCAGTTTCTCCTTGTAGTACTTTATATCACATCTTCTAGAGGATTTAGTGTGGCATTTTTATTGTACTTTGCTTATATTTTTATGTTGAGCAATGTTAGGTATAGTCTCTATTTAAAGGCTGTATGTGCAAGTCTAATTAATTTTATCTTTAAATTTTTTTAAAATTATAATAATATTTTTATTAAAATAATATTTTTTTTCTATTTAATAAAGAATTTACATATGCAGTCCCAAATAAAATTTCTCTTTGATGTTTACGGTACAATTCTTGTATTAAATTGTCAATGACTGAAATAGTAATACAAATATGATATATTGTGGATATATGGAGCAAAGCACATGCCTTGCACGTGTAGTCTCCACTAGGGTTCCCTCCTATAAAACGTCAAAAAAGGCCAAAGATAGAAAGTATATATGAACTAAACCTCTCAGTAATTTTAATCTATATAAGTAGAAAGTTCATCTTGATTTTTCTAAGTCCGCTAGGGTTCATATATGATAACATCTAGAAGTTTATATTTTTTCTTGTAGAAAATACAGCACTTCAACAGAGCACATGTTCCTTGCACGTAACGTCCTACCTAGTTAGTTCAAAACTTCAAACATGCCTAAACTCATACCTAGACCAATGCAATGATTAGTCCGAGACCACGACAATGCAAAGTTGGCGAGGCATGGACAAATTGTACTCCAGTATCGATTGATGCATCCATGCACCGTAGCGCAAAGCAAGTAACTTAAGATGGGGCCCTGGAACTGGAACGAAGCTGTCAGAACTGTGTCTGTGGTCCACCAACTACAAGGCCCTAAGCTCTTCCGATACATATAATATGACACGCGGTGGCTTCCCAGTTCCAACTCCGTACCATGCCTAGTGCATCTCACCTAATCACTGTACCTACGACTGCCACAAATGTCAAGGAATATCTGCAACGACCGAAACACACCCACCTCGCAATTTCGCAGACGCTACACCATCCCACCAAATAAGTCACACGGGCCTCGGCCATCAGAAAAGACTTCCAACATGCGGAAAGCTATCCTTGGGACCAACATGCATATATTTAATTGGATCAATCATCGGATACAGATATTGACAATATACAACTCGGCATAATTTTTAATGCAAATTCTTTAAAAGACCAGCAGTGTACAGCAATAATCGTTTTTTCATTGACTAGGTAAAGGATAAGAAATATTCAATCGTTCAGTCTGACCAATTGTAAAGTTTGGAAAGTAAAGCTTTTCAAGACAAAATCTAATGATAGTTAGGCATAAAGAGAAAGGTCACTGAATTCCCTTTGCCAACCAAAGCTCCACACAACCAAGCAGAAGTTCTCAGCAGCCAAGCTCCTTAAACTTATGGTCGGTCAACAGAAGAACAGGGTGATCCAGACAACCAGACAAGGCTAGCGCGTCTTCTTGTTCTTTTTCTTTCCTTTTTTCCTGTCTCTTTTATTTTGTGGCTTTGGCCGTGATTTTTGCTTCCCAACTCTCTTGAATGTTTTCTTCTTACTCAAAGGTACATTGTGCTTCCTACCAGCTTCAGTTGATTGGGGCACTGCTGCAGCCAGTGTTTTGTCGATGGGGGGGATTTCTTGCTGATGTGAGATCTCACTTGTTGTCACTGTGACTTTCATGTTGCCATTGTCATATGTTGTTGTCCCTTTCAAGAATAACAAAAACCCAACACATATAAATATCAAATGAGTATAACACATAATTAAAATACTTTGTAACTTTTTTTTTTTTTTTTGGGGGGGGGGAACAGGAACCGCAGTTAGATTCATATATTGCATGAACCAAGTCAGCACAGAAAGTAAATTTAGGCTCCGTTTGGTTGTTGGACTGCACTGAGATCAACGCAGTTCAGTCTAATTTTAACCTGAGTCTAACATCCAAACACTCAACTCTCAAATCACTAAACTCATTTCAACTCAAAACCTCTTTACACGTGGGACCTATAATCTTTTTCAACTCAACACCTCCTTACACGCAGGACCCACAAGTTTTTTTAAATTCTCATAAATATATCTAAATTCATTTTAACATACAAACACATCTAAACTCATCTCAAGTGGACCCCACAAATCTTACTCCACCATCTCAACTCACTACTATTCATAAAGAACTCAACTCATCTTAAGTCAGCTCAACATCCAAATACAGCCTTAGAATATTCATGGGGAAATTGAACGAGTCATAAAAAATATTAATGCTCCGCCATTTTAGCCTCATAGGGTTCAATTAGGCATAATCAAAGTGGTTATTGCAAGAATTCTCACAAATATTCTAAGACCCAAAGTGCCCCTCATGAAGCTTTACTGCTAATATCAGAAGAATGTCTTCTATTACGATTTTAGCCCAGAGTCATTGATCACTGTTTAGATCTGCAACTATAATACAAATCGACCCATTGAACAATCAATGGCCTTGCAACCTGATGGCATTTGTCCCCCTCTTATGAGGAATGTCCAGGGATCAAGTCCCCGTACCCCAACCACACTTAAAAAGAAACGACTCATTGAGCCACAGATTAATTGGCAAGAAGGCCTGCAGCCCAAAACTACTGGATCCAGCAGTGCACAAATGTTTGTGATGAGTATTGAGAAAAACAAGCAGCTTATATATGATTGAAGCCCACCGATTGGAGAGTTTGAAAAATACCAGAAATAGATGCAATCGGCTGATCATCTTCTTCCACTTCTCGGAAGTCATCACTTGCATTGGGTGTTGAACCAGTGACTGGTGGAACTCCACCATGGAGAGCCAGTTCTTTCTCAAATTTTCTCTGCAACATACGTTATATAACAGAAATGGAACCATTAAAACCTAGAAAATGCTTTTGGAAATACATAAGCCAATGAAAAATACATAATCAGCAATGCTGTGAGTGATACAAATAGGGACAAATCAGTACAAAAAAGAATCTTGAAAACGATGATGAGATGCATGGACATTCACAAAAAGGACTGCTAGCCAAGTTAATATGCCACGGCCTTTCCAGTCCTCTCCCCTATTCCTTGTATGTCAATATCCTCCCTGAGTTTTTTTCCATGCCCCATTTTTTTTCCTGACAAGTCCATGCCTCCAAATATGTTGAACATAGCGGAGTGCACAACAGCTTGAGAAGTGGGGCATTATGGCTTTATTCTGTACCAGCTTATGTCAATGCTAATGTGGCAGTGGATTCACAAATGAAAGTGGCCACACAAAAAAGTTGGGACTTACGAATGAAAGATAGAGTATTTGTGTCTAACTCTAAGAAATCATCAGCCTTTATCCCACTTCTGTTCGTAATGTTTCCATTACTTTCTTATAGATAAAGCCTCCCGAAGAGCAGAATTTAAATTCAACAGTCTTAACATAAACAGTCCCGGTTCTATGGGTGCATTATACAAATCGGGACATTTTACTTGTAAAAAAACATGTCGGGACGTATGATTGAGAATGAGTTGGTGCATTATTATACATAAAAGAACAGCATAAAAAGGGTGCATTGTTACTACAAAATAACAGAGAAATTTATCAAGCTGCCTTGATTTGACAACTTTTTGTATGAAACTATTGACTCGCAGTGCATATTGTAACGAAACTACAACCTAATACGGATATCAAAGTTCGAAAGACCGAAGCTAAAATAAAAATACAACCTTTTTGCGCTGTTCTATGCGCTTTCGCCTATCCGCCTCCCCTTGCTGCTTCTGCGCTTCCTTTCTCCTTTTCTTCTTCCTCTTATGAAAGCCACTCACATAGTCCCTTATCGTAGCAAAAAAAAAAACCCAAATCGAACACAAAAAATTAATACCAAATTTTCAAACATCCAAATCACCAAAAAAAAAAAACAAAAACAAAACAAAACAAGAAGAAGCAGCAAATTTAGGGTTTGGTTCGAACAGAGTACTTGAGATCTTTCTCATTGAAACTGACAGCGAGAGCTTTGTTCTTGAGAGCCCTCTTCTTTATGTGCCTCCCTCGCGGGCGCCCAAGTTGGACTGCTTCCTCTTCAATTTCTTCTCCCATTGCTGTTTCAGAGCTCGCTGTTGTGGTTCCCTTGGGTTGCTCTTGCTCCCATCTATTGTATGTTGGCATTGTTGCGCAGTTGTGTTTGATAGGCCGGTTCGGGTCAGGTTGTGGGTCGGTTTTGTTTGGTCCAATACAAATCCAAAAAAATGAATGGATTTATTTATAGATAGCCCAATAAAAACGAGCGGGTGAGTACGGACTTAAAATGAGACTAATTTACCTCGGTTGTATTAAAGCAGTAAAATAATTTATGGATAGTAATAAAATAAGTTAAATTATAATATTTTATTAAATTTTGAAAAATAAAAAAAATTAAATAAAAATATTATAAAGTTTAAAATTTACTTGAATATAATTTTTTAATATAATTTTTATTTTAAAATTTGAAAACGTTGTATTATTTTTTGTATTTTACTTTAAATTTTGAGAAATTGTAATAATTAGGTAATTATTAAATGAAAAAGTTGAAAAGTTAAAATCAAAAAATATTTTTTATTTAAATGATGTTTGAAAAAAAAATATCTAAAAATATCTTAGAACGGCTGTGTTTCCAAATCCTTAGATTAGCCAAATTAGAAAGAGTACAAGGTACTCTCAAATGATGTGATACTAACGTTTTATTTTATTATGAGGGGATAAAAACAATAAAACTCAATATAGGACCCAACCACCAGGCCACATTAAGAGTTAGGGGACAATGAGAGTCGGGAGGTAACGAGGGGTGTGGGGCTGTCAAGAGGTAACGTGAGTGCCAGGGGGGGTCAAGAGGTAAGGTAGGTGCAGGGACCTGTTAAGGGGGGCACGGTTAGGCACGCAAATGTTTGGCCTTACCTGCAGGGGCGCACACAGGAAAAGGCAATCAGATAAATAGAGGGGGCTCTCTCTTCTCTTTGGTGAGTTCTTCTTCTTCTCATTTTCAGAGTTCTCCTTCTCCAGAAAGAGTTTTTCCTTCCTTGGCTTCTCCTTCGAAACCAGATATGCAGGGAGCTCCAGTGAAGACTTCTTCTCCAATAAATTTATATTCAGCATCACCATTATATAGTTAGATATGAGAGACCATGAGAAACTGTGAACATGAATATTATAGTAGATTTCTCCTCCCCAAGTGTCCGTGGACGTAGGCATTATGCCGAACCACGTAAACCCATGTGTTCATCTCTTTTATTTCTCTGCACTTATATTTTCTATTCACCACCATAGACGTATGCATCGCAACCGTACAACTGCATCAGAATACTGCTAGAGGTTTCAAATAACACTGAACGAGGCCCAAGTCGCCCCAATGGGCTAAAAATAATTCTTTCTCTCATTCCGACCTGTTGAGCGATTTAGTATCATATAATTTAAAGTTTATATAAGCATCGATTTTACTTGATATGACATATTGCAATAGGAAGATAATACCATATGTCCAGACTTGAATAACACTAACTTGATAGAAGAGAAATACTTGATATACAAAACAAATTTTATAAAGTAAATTTTAAATTAATATAACTAGATATGATAGTTAGATTATATATATTTTTAATTTATAATAGATCTAAAATATTATATATAGCCACCAATACTTATTTATATAAGGAAAAAACTATTCTCATCGAAAGTTTTTATCCATTTTTTATATCGATATGCTTTTTTTTTTTTTCCTAATATTAAGGAAGTGATATTTTTTTTTTAAAAAAATTAAGGGTTTAAAAAAATATTTTAAAAAAATTACACACTTGATAAGCTTTAGCGGTGACTCCCTCTGTGGGTATAACTAGGGATGTAACTGGTCCAGTTTGATCCGATTTTATACATTTTTTAGAACCGAACATGTATATACCGGTTTTGAAATTTTAAGAACCAATATTGGATCGATTCACTATCAAAACCGGAACTTCCGATTTTTTCAATTTCCATCTGGTCTAGTTTTCCGATTTTACGGATTCTATATGTTAGTAATAATATAATGTTTACATATACTAAACTATTAATCTATTTATATTATAATATAAGTACATTATTTTATAATAATTAACACATATTAGTACAGTATAAAATTTAACTATAGTCTATATAAGTTTTAGACTCTTCATATGAGTATATATAATCAAATTTGTAAAAATATATTTACAAAAAGTATATATATTATAATTTATTATTTCAAAAATGTATTTATCATTGATATATATATATATATATATATCAAAAGTAAGTTTATATTAATAACTTAATATTAATTTTTATGTTTAAGATGCGATTTTTATGTTATATTAATTTTATATTATAAGATTAAAATTTATATGTTTATACCATGTTATATTAAAAAGTATAATATTAATTTTATGTTATATCACATGTTATATTAATCTTATATTACAAAATTAATAGACTTGAATAATAAAATTAGAATTTCATGTTATATTAATTAACAATTTAACATATAGTATATATAATATAATATAACAAATTATAAATACATATACGGGTCCAGTTTGATTTAAACTGTATTTCAAAACATGAAAACCGGTACAGTACCAGTTTGATTCTTAAGAATCGGTACTGCATCGGACTGCTTAAAAACTGGACCTGTAATGCCTCGGTCCTGAATAGGTTGGAAAGTTATTCCCTGTCACTTCAAATCATATTTCACCATACATATAGAAACTCCAAATTCTCATTGCCATAGAAAAAAGCTTTGTCTCAAACCAACTACCTCAATATAATTAACCTCCCAAAATACCAAGTCATCAGAACACGAAAAAATTACTTAATAAAATTCCTCAATACTCATATAAACCTTCTAGGCTTAATCCACTATGCTTAAAATCATCTCACCCATGCTTCGTAATCTTGATCATCAGCTACAATATTCAAAACATTTGAAAAATATGTTATCAACAACTCAGCAAACAAGGAACACATACTAGTATATAAACATGAGCATTAACCAAGTTCAGAATGCGAAACAAAACATTTACTTTCATAATGCAGAATCAAAATATTTACTTCCAAAATGTGTAATCAAATCATGTTATTAAAATATCAGAGCAAAACTTTCATAAACCTTTCTTATTCAAAACTCTTTTGGCATATCAAAATCTGAAACATCATCTTAATATCATATTAAAGCAAAACATTAGGATAGATACCATGTTTAACCCTCGTGGTAGGATTATAAACTACCACTATATCTGTGGCGGGGCCAGATACCATGTTTAACCCCATGATAGGATTATAAATCACCATTATACCTGTGTGGGGCCGAATGCCACTATTATATCAATGGCGGGGCTGTATGTCACCATTATACCCGTGTAGGGGCTGTATACCATGTTTAACCCTCATGGTAGGGTTATAAACCACATTTATATTTGTGACGGGGCCGTTTGCCACTATTATACCCATGGTGGGGCCGTATGCCACTATTATACCTATGGCAGGACCATATACCATGTTTAACTCACGTAGTAGGGTTATAAACTACTATTATATTCGTGTCAGAGTCGTATGCAACTATTATACACATGGCAGGGCCTTCATGGAGACGGAACAAGGGCAACTTCAGAACCAGATCATAATTAGATACAAAATCAAAAATTCATGCCAAGGTTTTCAGATGCTACATCATATCAAAACAGATTACTAAACAAAATCAAATCATTTCACATATTCAAAAACAGCTTCAGAACATTTTTGCATCACATGTACAAATTCTCATAAATTTCATATTCGTTCTTTTTGCATAGTTTAGAAAACAGAATGCCAAAAAATTTACTCATGTCTACAACACTCATGACAACAATAATTTTATCTTTCATACAAATTTCATAGTAATGAAGAACAAATAACAGAGATTGTTTCAAATTTCTTTCCATAACAAAACAAGCATATTTCCTAAAATCAACCTCAATTCATTTTTTTTATGCAAAGTTTAGTATAGGAATCCTGCTTACCTAAACTTCTTAACTTTCTTAATTTCTTCACCATAATGCTGAATGAAAATTATTCGTCACATATAAAATTGCCACGTAACTTCCATAAATATCCGAAAGTAACACTTTTTTCAATACTTAAACCTGAAATGCTAAGTAACCTATTTTTCCAAAAATCTAAATTTCTCGAAACCCTAAAATATTGCCACCTCCCAAATTCATCGACATCCAATTGATAAGAAAAACCCAGCTTATTATAATACAATCTATTACAGTAAACATCAAAGCTTTATTTGATTTAAAAAAAAAGCTTAATCCTATCTCAAAAGCTAAAAGAAAATAAAATTAAACACTTAGTACTGAAATTCATTTTCAAAAATTCTGATACTAAATAATATATTAATAAGTAATATACTTTAAAACCATAAGTATCTTCTGTAATAATAATTATACTTAAAACAAAGCATTCACATAGTAAATTAAAAATCAAGCCCAACGTGTATCCCGTGGTATTTTTGAGAATTGACCATACATATGAATGGGTTCTTTGGTACGGCTGGAACCAAAAAGGCAACTCATAGACACCTAAACTACACCATGTAATAGAGAGGAGTCCATACTCACCGAGAGGGAAGGAGAGATGCGATGGGGTAGTCCTAGGCAGAGCTTGCAGGCGGTCAACGTGGCGGCATGGCGTTGAGAGAAAGAGAGAAAGTGATGAGAGAGAGAGAGAGAGAGGAGTGAAGGGAAATGAATCTCACTGTGAGACAGGGAGGAGGCGTGCGACGGTCTGGGGTGACAGGAATTTTTTGGCGACGGTTTCTATGGGCTTTCCGACCGACATGGTTGGGCTTTCGGTGATGGTGGTTTGCAATGGCTTACAGTGGAGAGTGGGTGCTCTGTGTTTTGGTGTGAGAATCAAAGGTGGCTCCTAGTTGCTAGATGAGGTCCTCACTTCGTGGGTTTACGAAAGTGCAGTTGGCTACGGTGGTGCTCCATTGAGGGGCAGCAATTGGGGTGAATTATGAGAGAGTCATGCTCTGTTTTGAATGTGGAAACATATGGGCTTTTTGGTTGTTTTCGACGTGTTGTGTGTTGTGGAGGAGCAAGGGTGGTGGTGGTGGTGGTGATGTGGGTGCGTGGGCTGCTGCAGTTTATGCAACCGGGGTGGCTGGCTGAGCTCCAGGCTAACACATGGCGATCCGGGCAGCCTACTGGGGGTGAGTTTCCGTTTGTATTGCTGCTACGAGATGGAGGTTGGACAGTGGGCAAGTGTCTTTCGTCGTGTTGGGGGGCTTGTCGTGTGGGGTTGCGGAGTGGAAGAGCTTGGCAGTGGGATTGCCCTTTGGTGGTGGTTGTGTAGGGACGGCTGGTGGTGGCAATGTACATGAAGAAATAGTTAGTTATTGTTGTGGTTGTTGCGTTTCTTGGATGTGGAGGTGTGGAGATGTTGGTTGCAGTTTGGGGCTGTTTCTATGGTGGAAAGAAGCATGGAGTAGGAAAAGGAGGGGCAGTTTCTATATTTAGTAAAGGCTAGGGGTGTAACCGGTCCGGTTTTGGAAAAAATCTAGGACCGAACCGGTATGTACCGGTTTTGTATTTTTCAAAGCCGATTACGCACTGGTTGCCCCTCTAAACCGGTACTTCCGATCCGATCTAGTCCGGTTTTTCGATTTTATTAAAATGTAAGTTTAACAATTTGTCATTAAAAATTTGTTTATAAAAAAAAAAACTGATTTAAAAAAAAACTGTTTTATACTTTTATTAATATATTAGACTATATAATAGTATTAATATTAGACTATTGGTATAGTTATAAGTTATATATTAGTATTAGTTATAAACTTTTAGTGATTTAGTATTAACATTTTATGTAATAATTTATAAATTATAATAAGAAATTATTTCATATATGAATATATATAATTATATATATTATATATAAAAATTTCACATAAAAATTTATAATTATACATTATATACAAAACATATATATATATTAATATTTAATATAATAAAAAATATTTTGTATAAAACTTATATATAAAAATATATTTTTTTAATCAACCGGTCCGGTCCAAAAAATCCCGGAACCGGCCGGTTTTTACATTTTAAAAATCGGTTATGGACCGGACCGGTTCAAAACAGGTAAAACCAGTCCGGTCTGGTCCAGTTCGGACCGATTTTCCGGTTTGAGTTTACACCCCTAGTAAAGGCATACGTGTGTATATATGTAGAGGTGATGGTAAAACCCTAGAGAAAAATGAAAGGAAGAAGCGTGCATGGGAGACGTGCACGAGCTTGGGACTGATCCCCGTATTCTCACGGGCTTTGGTTTCTTGGGCCCATTTCAAAATTTTTGGCCCATGTTTCATAGTGAACAAAAATTAATAAATGGGCTCTTGTCTGAGTTTTGGGCCTCGACTCATCTTAAAAAAATTATACTTGTTCCATAAATTTGTCTAACCATAAAATGATTTTCCATCTGACCTAAACATATTTAAGGAAAATAACAAAATAGCAAGCTCATTATAAAAAATTCGATATTTGCCAAAATACAATTTGGACCCACAATCAATATAAAAAAATAATAATACTTGAACATTAACTGGGCTCTTCATACGTTTAAGTCCAAAAAAAAAAAACAACATTGAAAGCGGCTTGGTGTTTGACCCAGATGTTACATCCTTCCCCCTTAAAAAAAAAAAAAAAAATTCGTCTTCGAAATTTTCTAATACCACAAGCAAGGCCTAAATATATCCGCCCCCACCATTCCATGCCTATCCCAATCTTCGATCATGTTATCGAACCTAATATTCTAAAATTCTAATACTCCAATATTGAAGCCTGACGCCTCTCATATTTCTCTTAGACATACACATTCACACTTATTGTATTGCGTATCGTACACCTTAAAAGGTCTAAATCAAGTCTAAAATATAAACCTCAACAATGTAATTAAAAACCTAATAATAAATCTCAAATTCTCCACCTAATAGAATAACTTTATATTAAAGGAAAATAAACTCTCAAACCATTATATTACCAAAAACCAAGCTTTCGCTGCGCACTCTGAAAACTTATAGTCCAAAACACTTTGTATCTCACTCATGTACATATGAAATTAACTAAACCCCCCCTTAACCAATCCATAGAATTACGCCTACCGGAACTAAAATCTCAAATGTCATAAAAATCTCTTCTTAAAACTTGCAAGATCTAAAACCTCATATATCGTAATAAACAATCCATAAGTTTGCAAGTGCTAATACCTTAAATGTCGTTAAAATCATATCTTCGAGTCTGCAGAATTCTAAAACATTCAATCTCATCAAAATCATTATTTAAAGTATGCAGAATCCCTAAACCTCATATTTCTAAAACTCAACCAGTAAAGTATGCAAAATCTCAAATCTATCTCTGATACTAACTGTAACACTCGTCGTCGCCCTAGTCTCGAATAGATCAAAGAGTTACTCCTCTTCACTTCAAATCATATTTCAACATACAGATGGAAACTCCAAATTCTCATTGCCATAGAAAAAATCATTGTCTCAAACCAACTACCTCAATATAATCAATCTCCCAAAATACTAAGTCATCAGAACACGACAAAATTACTTAATACAATTCATCAATACTCATATAAACCTTCTAGACTTAATCCACTATGCTTAAAATCATCTCACCCATGCTCCATAATGTTGATCATCAGTTGCAATATTCAAAACATTTAAAAAATATTATGGAGATAAGGGATGAGTTATTAACAACTCAGTAAGCAAGAAATATATACTAGTATGTAAATATGAATATTTACCAAGTTCAGAATGCGGAACAAAACATTTACTTTCATAATGCAGAATCAGAATATTTGTTTTCAGAATGCGTAATCAAACCATGTTATCAAAATATCAGAGCAAACCTTTCATAAAAATTTCTTTACTTTTTTTTTTTCTTCAAACTGTAAGCTCATTTTTTGACCCCCAATTTAGACCAGACTATCTATAATTTATATATATATATAATTGATTCAAATATAGACTATTATTTTAGAATATAATTTATTCATATATAGATTATTCCGAAACAGTACCGATATCGAAATATCTCGTTTCAATACCACGATCGAAATAATATTCAAATATTTGGGTCGTATACCATGTTTAACTCTCGTGATAGGGTTATAAACCACAATTATACTCATGACGGGAGCCATATGCCACTATCATACCCATGGCGGGGCCGTATACAATATTTAATCTCCATGATAAGGTTATAAACTACTATTATATCCGTGGCGGGATCATATACCATGTTTAACCCCCGTGGTATGGTTATAAACCACCATTATACCTGTGGCGAAGCCGTATGTCACTATTATACCCATGGCCGGGCCGTATATCATGTTTAACCTCTGTGGTAGGTTTATAAACCACCATTATACCCGTGGCGGGGCCATATGCGACTATGCCCATGGCGGGGTCTTAACAGAGATAGAACAGAGGCAACATCGGAACAAGCTCGTAATCAGATACAAAATCAAAAATTCATGACAAGGTTTTCAGATACTACATTATATCAAAATAGAGTACTGAACATAATCAGATCATTTCACATATTTAAAAACAACTTCGGAATATTTTCGCATCACATGCACAAATTTTTATAAATTTCATATTTGTTCTTTTCGCATATTTTAGGAAACAAAATGTCAAAAAATTTGCTCATGTCTACCCCAATCATGAATACAAT
The DNA here is from genome assembly GCF_001411555.2 of Juglans regia. Classification (NCBI taxonomy): domain Eukaryota; kingdom Viridiplantae; phylum Streptophyta; class Magnoliopsida; order Fagales; family Juglandaceae; genus Juglans; species Juglans regia. The sequence goes on from NC_049903.1 coordinate 19,478,854, forward strand.
ACTTTTGTCTTTCATACAAATTTCATGAGTAATGAAGAACAAATAACTGAGGTTGTTTCAAATTTATTTTCATAACAAAATATGCATAATTTCCAAAATCAATCTCAATTCATTTCTTCTATGCAAAGTTTAGTATAGCAACTCCGCTTACCTAGATTTCTTAACTTTATGAATTTTTTCACTACAGTGCTGAACGAAAATTACTCGTCACCTATAAGATTGCCACGTAACTTTCATAAATATCCGAAAGTAACACATTTTTCAATACTTCAACTTAAAACGCTAAGTAACCTATTTTTTCAAAAATCTAAATTTCTTGAAACCCTAAAATATCGTCACCTCCCAAATTCATCAACATCCACTTGATAAGGCAAACTCAACTTATTATAATACAATCTATTACAATAAACATCAAAGCTTCACTTGATAAAAGAAAAAAACTTAATCATATCTCAAGCGTTAAAAGAAAATAAAATTAAACATTTACCACTGAAATTCATTTATCAAAATTCTAATACTAAATAATATAATAATAAGTAAAATACTTTAAAACCCTAACTATCTTCTATAGTAATAATTATACTTAAAACAAAGCATTCATAGAGTAAATTAAAAATCAGGCCCAACGTGTAACCCGTGGTATTTTTGAGAATTGACCATAAATATGAATGGGTTCTTTGGTACGACTGGAACCTAAAAGGCAACTCATAGATACCCAAACTACATCGTGTCATAGAGAGGAGTCCATATTCACCGAGAGGGAATGAGAGACGTGACAGGGCAGTGCTGGGTGGAGCTTGCACGACGTTGATAGAGAGAGAGAGAGACAGAGAGTGTGTGTGTGTGTGTGTGTGCGTGTGTGCGCGCGTGTGTGTGTGGCGTGAAGGGAAATGAATCTCACCGTGAGACAGGGAGGAGGCGTGCAACTTTTTTGCGGCAATTTCTGTTGGGTTTCTGACATGGTTGGGTTCTCAGTGGTGGTGGTTTGCAGTGGCTCATGGTGGAGAGTGGATGCTCTGTATTTTGGTGCGAGAATCAGAGGCTTTCGATGGTGGTTCCTAGTTGTTGGACTAGGTCCTCACTCTGTGGGTTTACAACATTACAATTGGCTACGGTGGTGCTCTGGTGAGGGGCAGCGATTGGGGTGAATTATGAGAGAGCCATGCTCTGTTTTGAATGAGTAAAAACATGGGCTTTTTGGTTGTTTTCGATGTGTTGTGTGCTGTGGAGGAGCAAAGGTGGCGGTGGTGATGTGGGTGCGTGGGTGCGTGCGGTTTATAGGGGGGAAGTCAAGGTGGTTGCTGGCGTGGAGTTTGTGCAATGGCTAACACACGGTGATTGTGCAAGGGGTGCTACGGTGGGGGTGAGTTTCTATTCGGCTTGTTGCTACGTGATGGAGGTTGGACAGTGGGCTAGTGTCTTCCGTTGTGCAGGGGGCTTGTCGTGTGGGGTTGCTGAGTGGAAGAGCTTGGTAGTGGGATTGCCCTTTGGTGGTCGTTGTGCAGGGACGACTGGTGGTGGCAACGTACGAATAAATAATTAGTTGTTGTTGTGGTTGTTGTGTTTCTTGGATGTGGAGGCGAGAAGATGCTTGTTGCGGTTTGGGTCTGTTTCTATGGTGGAAAGAAGCGTGGAGTAGGAAGATGAGGGTCAATTTCTATATCCAGTAGAGGCATACATGTGTATATATATAGAGGTGATGGTAAAACCCTAGAGAAAAATAAAAGGAAGAAACGTGCATGGGAGACGTGCACGGGCATGGGACTAATCCCTGTGTTCTCAGGGGCTTGGGTTTCTAGGGCCCATTTCAAAATTTTTGGCCCATGTTTTGTAGTGAACAAAAAAATTTAATAAATGGGCTATTCTTTGAGTTTTGGGCCTCGATTCATCCTTAAAAAAATTATACTTGCTCCATAAATTTCTCGGCCCATAAAAAGATTTTTCATCCGACCCATACATATTTAAGGAAAATACTAAAATAGCAAGCCCATTAATAAAAATTCAATATCCGCCAAAATACAATTTGGACCCACAATCAATATAAAAAATATAATACTCGAAAATTAACTTAGTTCTTTATACGTATAAATCAAAAAAAAAAAAAAAATGAAAGTAGTTTGGTGCTAAACCTAGGTGTTACAGAACCCAATTCGATTCAACCGGTTTTTCGATTTTGATTTTTACACCCCTAGGTGTAGCATCAACCTTTATATTATTTAGAAAAATTATACTCATCATCCTCACACCACACACCACACATAATTTTTTTTGTATTTGTTATTTTTTTCTTTTATCAAATGTGTGGTATATGGATGATGAATAAAAGAATTTTATTTGTTTAGAAAAAATAAAGCTAAAAATAATTAAAAAATTAAAATAAGTATGATCTGTAGTACGTGAAAATAATAAATAGTAAAATTCTGTTGTTAGGAATTTTTTTTTTAAAAAGAAAAAAAAAAGGGGTAGATGGACCCATTTATTTAAAGAAAAAGAAAAAGAAAAACGTAAAGTGTGGGTTCCAGGTGGGTCCACACCCACTGCTGGGACTTCCGCCAGTATATTTAAAATTTTTTTATATAATGTCTATAATACTTTTAAATATTTTAATAAAAAAAAATTACAATACTATTAAAAAGTATTTTCTTAATTATTAAATAAAAAAATTCTTTGCGGGCCCCATTTATTTAAACCGCCTCCTCTTTATTGAACTATTTTCATTTTAATATTGTTCTCTCGAACGTATTTATATTTACTTTTCATTAAAATGCGGGCCCCATTTAAATATTGTTCTCTCGGACGTATTTATATTGAACTTTATTTATTTAAACCGCAGTCCTCGTGTCATATTATTTTATAATTATAATTTTTTAATTTTTTTATATAAAATATAATAAATAATTTAATTTTTTAAATTTTAAAATAATAATAAAATTAAAAAATAATATATTAAAATTTTTTTATTTAATTTTAAATTTTTATTTAAAATTATCACATCTTATCTAACTATTTAAATAGTAACTTATGAATGTTTTAAACAAGAATAATGTCTATATATATATATATATGAATTTTCCCTATTCTTTTTTGTTAAATATGATAGTAAATTTTTTTAATGTGAATTCTAACTTTATCAAGTTTTTTTTAAAAATAAAATATGCAAAACTTATTGACAGCAGTACCGCGAATATAATTTTCCTTTCGACAAAAGAGAATATTCTTTTTATTTGATAAATTATATTTATAATCGTAAAATGTTTAAGTATTATGTAATTTTTTTTAAAAAATAAATAAATATAAAATTTATATAAAAATAATAATTTTTAATAATAAATCTAATTCTTTTTCAAAATAATTATATATCACTTATACACTTCACAAATATATCACAAATATATCATAGTATTACCATCTCCCCCAAGATCTAGATCTGCCGTTAGAATGACAGTATATTTTTTACATGTGCACTCATATGATTGTTTTCGATGTCGCACGTGACACGAGAACATTGCCATGTCGACTTGTGTTGTCGATAAATTAGTGAGATTGAACAAAAGCATCACTTTGAAATACGATTTATAAGATAGGGTTAGTCTTTTGTTTTTTCTAAATTAGACTAGACCAATTTTAAAATTCGGTAACAGCTCAACTCTGTGCTTGAAACTGCCAACTAAGGTGAGAAATTGGGTAAATATATTTTACACCCCATAACTATCATTATTTTTAGTTTTTGACTTGTACCCAAATGTTCAAAATCATCATTTTACACCTCAAATTATCTCTTTTAAAGAAAATTTGGCGCAAATGATCAGGTAATTTGTTGGAAATATAAAATTTGGTTGGCGCAAAAGATTCATATGTTGTTAATTATGAAATAAGCTTTTTACGATCTAAACGTTTAGATCGAGTTTGAATACAGAAATATTCTCAATACATCTCATCTAATCATTATAATTTTTTTAAATTTTTATATAAAATATAATAAATAATTTATTTTTTTTTAAATTTTTAAATAATAATAATATTAAAAATAATTTTTTATTCAATTCATTTAAAATTATTTCATTTTATTTTATTTTACTATCTAAACGAGCTCTTTATTTATTTAGTAAAATAACTTACTTTTTAATATGAAACCAGCTTAAGATATATTAATATTTTGGGCCGAAAACAGAAAATCAAAATTTTAAATAAAAGATATCGCAGAAAAAAGAAAAGAAAAGAGAAGAGGTTTATAATTATCCAATAATACACAGCCGCCAAGAAGCGTGGACTCTACCTATCAGCCAGACCAAAACGGCAAAGCATACGAAACAACTGCCAACCTCGGTCTCGCCTGGCGTACAAGTTTACAACATCGAAGCAGTTCTTGTTCTTTCGGTTCAGGACCCGATCCTTTCACCTAACCAACAAAACCGAACATATAAAGGATTGAAAAGAGAGCCTACGTTGAAAGTGGACGACTGAATCCAGAAAATGGACCAACCTGAGAGCCTGCCCATCCTCTCAGACCGGGTCCTCGTCAACGGTGGCGTTACGCCGTTGACCCTCACCGCGGATGGCAGGCTGAGGTGGACGGAGAGAAGTCAACGGTCTTTGAAGGTTGAGAAGGAGGTTCTCGGTTTCTCTGCTGAGGGCCCGAAGATCAGGATCAGAGCAATTGTGGAGGGTGGAGGCGGAATCTTCTGCATTGGGAGCGCCAGAAATCTGGTGAGGAAAGACTTCGTGTTTCAGCCCTTGTCTGAGGATTCGCTGGTGCTCTGGTGCCAGAGACTTCGTGAATACATTGACTCGCTCGGTAAATTTCGCTGCTTTTTTTTTTTTTTTTCCCATTTTGCTCCGTCTTGTGTTCTGTTAGAAAACGCAGGAAATGGAAGGGTAAATCCTTGATGTGACGTCTTTTTCTAGTGTTTCAGGATTTAAATTTCCTTTACTTTCCCTCCAATTTTGGTAGGAACCTAACTGAGAATTGTGTAATTCCGGTAATTCAGCCTGTTTAATTCAGCTATGCTCAAGGTGGGGTGATCTTTGGTTTTCAGCTTAGATAGTTTTCATAGTTTCCTTTTCTTTTGGAGATTGATGGTTCTGTTGAGTTCTTATTTATCCGTGGACTTCAAATGATGAAATAAAACTTGAATATAATCGGAAATGTATTGTTTAATACAATTTATTTTTAAACTTCATTTTAAGTGTTTTTGTCAACTTGTGTTCATTTGATTAGAAGCAATGAGGATTATCGGTACGGTTGACCAGTTGGAAGAACTGAAACGAAATTAAAAAATATTCTGCGGAAACTATAACCCAAACCTGTTAGATTCCAAATTTCCTTCATTTTGTGCAGATAAATTGGAGCTTAATGTCACCTATTTTATTGTTGAACTTCTTGTAGGTTGTTTGGCCATATTCCAATTTCACAATTATCTTCTCAATAGCATAATCTGTTTCTTTTTAAAACAGGACGGCCTAAACATCTATTTGTTTTGTTGAACCCATTTGGTGGAAAAAAATCTGCATCCAAGATTTTTGTGGATCACGTGAAAACTCTTTTTGAAGATGCTGATATCCAAATTACGTTGCAAGGTTTGGATTGTTCTTATAACTATGCAAATTGATAGTTTTTATCTGTCTGTGCTTTAGGATTATTTATCATGCTTTTTTTGTTCTTTTCCTTTCTTCAATTCAATCTCTCAGAAACTCAATATCGGCTTCACGCAAAAGAAGTTGCTAATTCACTTGATCTTTCCAAGTATGATGGCATTGTTTGTGTTAGTGGGGATGGAATCTTGGTTGAGGTAGGTTAACTTTTCTTAGTTGCTAGAATATGCATTATGTGCTCTAGTAGTGAAAATGATAAATCTTTTACCTATAAAAAAAATAAGTGGTGAAAATGATAAATACATTGAACGCCATTAAATGGAAACTACCCCAAAAGAATGCATTATGATGGTGCCCACATTACTTCCCAAAGGTAATTTTAAGATCTAACTCTAGGTTAGAGCTACCAGTTGACAGCTAGTTTGTGACTTCATCAAAGCACTTGCAGTTTGAAGGGAGATGTGTCATATTTAATTTTGTCCGGCCTTATTTATCTGGAGCCCAACCTGTAATCTCAAAAAATTGATTGACGTGGTTCTTTTCCCTCCTTTTTGAGTATGGTTATATATTCATCTGCTATAATTACACGCATTCCAAAACTTTTTTAATTTAAGGACTTTCATTTTCCAAATTTCTGCTATTCCTGTCAGTGGAGTTCTGCTATTAAGGATTGTGCTCCTGGATTAAGGTGACGTTTCATTAAGCCACATTGAAATTTCTATATACTTGGCCAGCAGTTCTATACTTTTCCTACTTTAATTATATGCAGATATATTAATATTTAACCATATTAGTCTAACTTTGTATTGTTGGGTACTGTTGGGGGTTTGACCTTTTAATGTTAGGTAATTCCCATACAGCCTAAATGCATGTCTAGATGTAGTGCTAGAATTAAATCACAAAGTCTATATTTGACTAATCATTTTTGCTTCAGTGAAAGCTATGACAATTGTGGCGTAAATGCACAATCAATAAAGGCCACAGTTATTTTACTGCAATCATGTTTACTTTCTAGCACTTCTAGCACAACTTAATTCTCTAATTCCCCAGCGCTGCCATCTTTTTACCTCTTCCTTTTCTTGCTTTGACAAGCATTGGCCTATTTAGTAGGTAGTTAATGGGCTACTAGGAAGAGAGGATTGGGGTGCTGCAATAAAGATGCCTATTGGAGTAATTCCTGCAGGTTTGTTACTATGTGTTGTTATCATCACCTTCGTTATTTATGATACTTGAATTATGGTAGTTAAGTGTGACTAGATGAAGTTATCATTTGTGTAATGGAATAATATATACATGATAAGGCTCCTTTTTGGCCCCTCTTCTTTAGGTTAAATTTTAATGGCACTCATGTATCACTAGACATTCCAATGATGTGCAATTACGATAACCTACTCGTGGAAAATTATGGAACTTGTCTATTGGTCCGATATGATTAAGAATTTGCTCTACGTTAGAGATAGTTCACGTAGTACACGAAGATATAGTCTATTTGATTGAATAGCTTCTAATGCCAATTAATTTTTATCATGTGCTGAGGCCTATTAACACAGTAAACTTTTATAGTCCCCCCTTGCCATGGACTTTATGGTGACACAAATCTACATTTGTCAAGATTCTCATGTGGGCCAATAATGATAATGGAACGTTTTAGTCTCAAAATTTATTTTCCTATTACGAAGACGAGTATTTCTAACTTGTTCTGCAATCTGTACATTCATCATTTCCACAGTACTTTGAAGGGAAATTTTATTTTGCTATTAGCACAATTATAAATATGCAGTAGCCATGGAGAGTTGCATGTTTATCGTTGTATTCCACCAAATTATTCTCCCACTGCACTTCTCATTATTACTCAAGGTGAAGGAGAGCCTTGTGGTTGTTTGTTTAATGAAGTGATCATTATTAATGACTAGATTTTATTATTTTATCTGACATATTTCCGCTTGCAGGTACAGGAAATGGCATGGCAAAATCCCTTCTGGATTCAGTTGGTGCTCCCTGTGCAGCACCTAATGCTGTTCTTGCCATTATTCGAGGTTATAAATGATCTCTGCCCATATTTTGATTTGTTTGCTTTTATCATTATTCCAGTAGTGGCTTATTTCAATTCAAGAGTTTTCTGCTGTTTGCTTAAATTGTTAATAGGCCACAAGTGCTCAGTGGATGTAGCTACAATTGTCCAGGGAGAGGCGAAGTTTTTTAGTGTTTTGATGCTTGCATGGGGTATGCAGAAATATCATTACCTGATGCTTGTTATGTTTGGAGTTTTAATATGATCTTTATAAAATTGCTCTGTTTTTTTTTTGTGTGAAAATTGTCTGGTTTTGGCTAAGACTACTACTACCTTTAATATTTCCAAAAGTTTCTCTAAGGAAATCTATTTTATTCAGGTCTGGTGGCGGATATCGACATTGAATCTGAAAAGTATAGGTGCTTGGGAAGTGCTCGTCTAGATTTCTATGTATGTTTTCAAGTGGTGTCTCATTTGTTGTTTTTATATGGTACTTCTGATTATTTTGTGTGTGTGTGCGTGTATATTTCTACATGACTTGTCATCAAAGTATTTCCTCACTGTGCTTAATCTTATGTTCTAACCTAAAGTTACAAGTAGATTGAACAAAATAAATATTTTGAATAAATGTTTTATTTTGAATTAGTTGCATTACAGTTCTAAGAACCTGATAGTATCTGCAAGCATATAATAAAAACATTTCTAGAGTTACCATGATTTTGATAGTCGTTATGACACAACAATATTATCAAAGTTTCGACAATAGTTGGCTTATCAAAAATTTTTTTTATCATTAATTGATGATTATTATTATTTAAGTTGGGTAGATTGGAAAAATTGATCTTTTGCTTAAGAATGCTGATTCTATTTGATTTTTTGTCCCTTTTCTTGTAGTTGTAACTGATTTGAAAGATGTCTTGGTTGTATTTACACTGTTGTTTTAATAGTGGTCAGCATCAAGGCAGTAATGCTAGTCGTTTCTTTTATATAGGCACTTCAACGAATTTTACATTTGAGGCAATACAATGGATGCATTTCTTTTGTGCCTGTACCTGGCTTCGAAGCTTATGGAGAGCCAACTAATTTCCATGGCAAATCTACCGGCAAACAAAATAGCCACATTCCAAGTGAAGAAGACCCTGCTAAGGCTCAACAGCATGGTTACCAGGGACCTTATATTGACTTGGAGGATTTAGATTGGAGAACTATTAATGGACCATTTATCTCAGTTTGGCTTCATAACGTACCTTGGGGGAGTGAAGACACAATGGCAGCCCCTGATGCCAAGGTAAAATCATTAGATCAGTGAATCTATTATCTGTTCCTTTTGGCCTTTTTAGTTTTGCTGTGTTGCAAGCTTTTATCCCTACCAAACCAAATTAGCACATTGCATATGCTTCCCCTCCTGGTTTACTCTACATTGGATCAACTCTCAACAATTTACTCCTGGTTTGCCCTTGCAAGTTGATGCAAAAACATTTGAGAAAAGTTAATTTTTGTATTCACCTGTATGATTTTAATACCATTACCAAGTGAACATAAGCTTAGTAGAAAAAGAAAAAAGAAAACCAGCCATTGAATATTTGATGCATGTGTTCAAAACCAAATCCAGGAATTGCTTGAGTGGCCATGTGGAGATTGGCATGCAATGCCCTTTGTTTTCTTGGAAGAATTCAGGTGAAGGGATATCTTAGGAGAAGATTAGGTAGAGGTCCATCTTACTGGTTTCAGGGGACGCATCTGTGGGAATATAAAGTACTGAGAACCATGTTCTCACTTGCATGACTTTCTCGCTAAATTGAGATTCTTATGAACATCGTGCTTAACACATGCATATTTTATCTTCCCTTTCTGTTTTTTTGCAACTATAAATGCATGAACTGTGTCAGGCCATAGCGCTTTATGCTCAAGATGAAGAATGAGAGTTATCATGTGGTCTCATGCACAAAAACTGGTTGTTTTGGAGCCTAACAATTACATTTTTTTCTCTGGATCAAAGTTTTTGTGTCATTATGAGCATAAATGACCATTTCAGTTCTCTTTTGCCCGTTGATGGCAGTTCTCAGATGGCTATCTGGACTTGATCCTTATTAGGAATTGCCCACAGTTACCCTTGCTATCGTTGATGACAGAATTGAAGAGTGGAAATCATGTCAAATCACCATATGTCATGTACCTTAAGGTGAGTCATCAAAATAGTAAAGAGAGATCTTGTTTTCATTATATTTTCTTCTTGACCCTTTAACCGCTGCTATAAGATGTCAAAGAATTCTCCATTATTGCTTATTTTGTGGAGACGGAATGTTTTCGACAAAATATATTCAAGTTTTTTTTTTTTTTTGGGTTTTTTTGTTGTTAACTGCACCTTCTATATCTTGCAATGAACTATAGGTGAAGGCATTCATCTTGGAACCTGGTCCCCAAACTCAGGACCCAACAAAGGAAGGAATCATAGACTCCGACGGCGAGGTACTGGCCAGAGGGAAAGGAACGTACAAATGTGACCAGAAGACACTGATGGCCTATGATAAACTTCAAATAACTGTGGATCAAGGTTTAGCAACCCTATTTTCTCCCATAGAGGACTGAATTTTCGATTTCCTTTTTTCATGAACTTCATTTGATTGAGAGGTTCATGGTAAATAACCGCTAAAGCATGTGCATTGATGTTTATGAGAAGAATTTCATAGGTGGTTTTATTTTATTCTCCCTGTACAGGACCACAGTGGAAATAATGCAAATGAAAAGCTGAAAACGTTTTTTTTTTTTTTTTTTTACCCAAAAAGACAGACATTTTGCTCTTTTGGATTGAAATTATCTCCAAACGGACTCTTCCAAGGCGTTCATAAGGAGACCTCATTTCATCTTTTTTATTCGTGTCAGATTCAAATATCATCTCACATGTTTTAGTAAAGGAATTAGAGCAAGCCTAAAATCTTAATAAATTAAGTCAAGTCTTTACATGGGGCCCATTAATATCACATTTACAAATTTGCATGTGACTTTATCATATCTGAGAAAGCAACTAAAATAGGAGTTTGAAGCGATCATGAGATGCATGAACCAACACATGATGAAGCAGTCGGTACAAAGGATTAATCAATGAAAAACCACTCCATAGTTGAGTGGCAAAACAAACCAAATACAATTAAGCAAGTCTAAACATTTCACCATTCAAAATTGAGTACTGCTACATTCACAAAAGAATTATATAAAATAATTTTATAAACTGACGTGGTTTTATTTGATCTGCTAGATCTATTTTACAATAAAAGTAACTTTATTATCCGACGAATCACATTAAACCACATCAGTTTATGAGATTATTTTTGTATAATTCATTTGTGATTAGAGTATTTCTCTTCAAAATTTTAATGCATGACAACTTCAATTATAAAGCTTTAGTCGGATAATTTGGTTGGAACCTTTGCAAGCCTCAACCTAGGTTTTGCCATGATCACTTGCTCGATCGCCACTATATGCTTGTCCACTATATCATTTTTCAGAGTACGCCAACAACCACTCGAGTCATGGCTTTGTAAATGTACGTGTACTCAAGACTAGAGACCTCCTCTTATTCGATTTTAAGGTACGGTCTCGTTTGGATTCAAAAAATGTCTCATTTTATCTTATTTCATCATTATAATTTTTTAAATTTCGGTATAAAATATAATAAATAATTCAATTTTTTTAAATTTCAAAATAATAATAATATTAAAAAATAATATTCTAACAATATTTTTTTTAATTTTTAATTTTTATTTAAAATTATTTCATCTCTAAATTCAAATCAGCCCTGATATCAAGTTGTAATGATAAATTAGAAAACATCTGGAAACATCCTTGGGCACGTTAATCTCTTGGACTTTATAAGCCAAAAAACCAACACGAACTCTCAAACAATGTTTTTCAAAAGTCTCAGAACTCATTCTCTCGAACCCAAAACAATGGATTGAGCCTCGTATTCATTCGATCAACTTTTAGGTAGTCCTATTGTAATGGGCTTGCTTTTTTCATCTGTAAATAAAATTTTATACTCTATCATTGTCATCATCACCATCATTATACTAATTTATAATAAACTCTTGACTTGGGATCATTCATTGCTCTTTGTTTATAAAAATTCTACACAACTTCTTACTATTCACACAACTTCCACACACCACACTTTTTTTAATTTTATTATTTTTTTCTTTTATCAAATATTTAATATATGAATAATGAATTGAAGAATTGAATTAGTTTAAAAAGAATAATCTCAAAAAAAAAAAAATTAAAATTTAAAAATTTAAAAGAATATAGTATGTGGAGGTTGGGAAGGTTGTGTAACATTGCTCGTTCGTTTAATTTTTCATATTGGGTCGTGAGCAGTAACCTAGGTAGAAACTTAGCTATATCTCACTATGCACTGCATGCAATCAAAGGAGTCAACCAATCACCCAGTATGAACCACATGAATATGTCAGTCAATATTGTAGGGAAGCAATTCACCCCCTTAATCACGATTAGTACGTGTAGGAGTATACTCATAGTGGTCAGTACTTATTTTGTGATGAACCTCACGAAAAAGTTTTTGTACATATGAAAACTATCCATTTCGATTCTCTTTTTCACTAGATTTCTCATTCCATAGGATGTCTTATACGTGTGTCATGTGATTGGTGTGCGATGGTACATGTTGATGCCAAAAATTGCACCAAAGGCCGAAACAGAGAAAAGAGTCATCTCCAACCCATGATAATGATTCAGGCATCGATACAGATCTATGTGATTCGGTGTAAAAGCCTATATGCATCCATGAATTGTTTAGAGTGAAATACACTATAATGGACGATTTTACAATCTCTCATAACTCGTATCTCTCAATATCATTGAAGGATTTAGGGTTTTGAGAGGTTGAAGGTGATGTCTCCCTTGATAGAGATCCTTTGGAGTCATTGTGCGTGGTGGAGTTTGTGCATGAGAAGTCGTTGAGAGCTGTCTAGATTTGTAGAGATCTCTTCCTTTTATAGAGGTCTATTTCTTTCATTGGAGTGATTGAGTTCTACTTGCTTTATGATGTTCTTTCTTTTTAGGAATTCGAGTTAACTTGCATTATTACTTCTTACCTTATATCTTAACGTTATCTCTTCCCTTATTATTAGTGATAGGTTATCAATAGGTTAAACCCAGTCGAATTTATCCCAACAATACATATAATTTAGAGGAAACGTAACCTCCTCTAATGGAAGCCAGAAGGGATTTATATGCATTTTATTTTACTTTGTTGTGTGTGGGTGTGCTGTGATTTGAGAAGGAAAAAGGTACATGTTTCTTTTTTAAAAAATCACACAAACTACTAATCCAATTTCAAACATGAGCTAGGATATATACCATTTCTTATTTCATTTCTATTACGTTGGGTTGATATGACATTTGTAAGATCCTGCTCCTCACAGTTAAAAATAATTTACAAATTCTCGAGGAACTGGAGTGTTACTACTAACCTTGACTTAAAAACTTTCTTATTCAAAGTGCTAGATACAAAAAAGATTCCATGCAATAAATTAAATCATTATTTATTAAAAATACTGAAAATATAAAAGAGACTATGTTGAAACACTTCTTAAAGTTTCTCAAACTTTGTACTTTCAAAACTATCTGTGCATGATCTAGGCCCTAGCTTTATCTCCTTGGGCCAAGTTCTGTCCTGCAACTCCCTTTCATAAATGTTCTAATCTAGGGTGGTTTAAAACATAAAGCAAACTAAAATGAATTGATGACTTAGTAAGAAACCTATCACAACGTAAACATACTAGATATAAGGTTTTTCATAAAAAATTTCATGCTGAGAATTTAAAACCATGACTGATCATACATATGCTTATGACATGCATGACTTGTATTGAATTACCTGATTTATTTGGCTTATCTGAATTATCTGTCTGATCTGATTGACCAATACACTTAATTAATCATATATGCAAGGTTATGCACCGGTCCCACATCTTATGGTTACAAGGGGAACAATTGATCTAATATGATAATAATACTATGGTGGACTACGCTTGAGTTTGTGGTTCGCATATCTACTCTAATTGCATTGGTACAATGCATTTGAGTAGTCATCTAATTAATCTTAATCTGCATCTTTATATTTGGTCTTATAAAAACTTACATGTTTTATGCAACGTGTAATGTATGCATGACATGCATAATGCATACATAACTAAAATATACGAAATGAAACACGATAATGAATTATGATGAATGATGTGCTTACAAATGTCATGACATGCATTGTACATAATCATTGGCTTCAAAAGAACTGGCTTTAACAATAATATACATAACTAGTTAACGTATGTTAATTCTAATTTATGATCAAGCTATTTATCTTGTAGTGCTACTTCCGAAATCTCACTTTGTAACTGGATCCCTATACGAAGTACTATACGTCACTAATTATGATTTACTATAGAAATTTGATTGTAAAAATTATAATTTAAAATCCCATAATATCTATAGTGAAGGTGTAAATTTTTGAACTAAATGTCATCTCCTTAAAATAGACTACAAAATAACACAAGCCGAATGTAAAAGCTTAAAGACACCAACTTTTTTTCAATTTAAGGGCATGGATGTAATAATATTTAAAAAAGGATGGCTCTACAGCCGCAGCTCCCAACTCCCACTGGGAGCCACCGCTAGTCTTAGGATTTTTTTTTTTTTTATATATATATATATTTTTTAACATTTTTAAATATTAAAAAAATAAAAAAAATTACAATATTATTAAAAAAATGCATCCTTAATCATTAAGTAACAAAATAAAAAATAAAAAATGGGGAGCGAGAGCTACCATCGGTAATCCTCAGCGGTGCATCTATCATTTCCCTTTAAAGGACTTTTCTTCGCAAAACGCTGCAGTCATACCACCGAAAGCTACAATTCGAGGGACAAAAAAGTAGCATACTCGTAAGAGCTTACCCCTCTTAGAACCACTTTCAGCATTGAAAAAAAAAAAAGGTAGAACAAGGGGCCGCGCGTCTTGCAAAAGGTCTACCATTTGGGGGCAATAACAAAGAGCAGGGAAGAGATCTTATATAGAGAAATTGGGAGAGGGTGCTGTAGAGTTCAATTTGGACTTGGGTAGTTCTCAACCGATAAAAGAGTTTGGAATAAAGATACGATTTAATAGTTCATTTAAGGTAAGATTGAGAGTGACTGAGACTATATAGGAGATCTCAATCAACGATGATTTTAAATTGAGAAAAATTCTAGACTAAAGATTTAATTAATTTTATCTTTTAGTAAATATATTAATAATAATAATAATAATCCGAATTGAAATGTATATAATAATATCCAAATTAATTAAGAATGAATAGACTAAAATTATTTTTAAGTCCTAATTTTAGACCTAATAAAATTATTCATATTTTGTCCTTAGAATATTGGACCGGGTCATTACAACATTACTCATCAATATCAGCTCTGATTTTTTAGAATGCAAAATTCAAGGATTGATAGATAAAAATGATCAAATAAGATAGAAGTGTATTTTCCAACTCCCCAATAGTTGTATTTTTCAATAGTTATATTTTCCGATAGTCAAGATTTTTCGATGCTATATTCTCTAACGGTTATATTTAATTATCAGAATAAATTAAAAATTTTTCCGCTACCTTCGATTCATCTCAAACGAAATATATATAGAACATATTCTTGAACTTGATCATCTTCTATATGACTTATGCTCCGATGATGAGTATGAGGTAGTTTGTGCTTGGTTGTGATAGAAGAATAATTGATTTAAAAAAAAAAAAAATTGGAACAACATCACGTCCTGATATTTTGGTTGACACCGCAATACCATCCGACATAATTCTTAATTTGTAAGGCCAACAAAACTTTCTTTGCGACAATGTTGCTGAACTATGATATCTACCTACTATTTTTTAAGAAAGTTTTGTCTGGGACATTGATTTTTTCTTCGCATTCATTTTGCAATATTAGCTCATGATCCATATTTTTCTGTAAGAAACTTTTTGTAACATAAAATGCCAAACCAGTTTTTTAGTATAACATAATTCAGCAATATGGAATTTTAAATTTCTTTCCTCCATGAAATGCATTTTCTTCATTTTGCATAATGAGATTTCACATTTATAACACACATGTATACATGAATATATATTTAAAAAAATAAAATAAAATAGAGAAGAATATATACTACTCACAGTCATAATTTAAACAAGTACATATCAATTTGTAAAACACAATGGTTTTCACTACAACAAATTGCATTTTTTCCGCGATTGATGTTACCACAATTAGACAAAAAACTTGTTGAAAATGACATTTTCTAGCAATATTTACTATTTGAATTCAGAGATGAGTTGAGGTGAATTGAGATGGTTTTAGATGAGTTAAATAAAATATTATTTTTAATATTATTATTATTTTAAGATTTGAAAAAATTGAATTGTTTATTATATTTTATGTAAAAATTTAAAAAAATTGTAATAATAAGATGAGATGAATCGATATGAATCCAAATGAGACTAGTCGTATGCGGCTCCTCGAAAATAAGTGGCAACAAAAATTATTATTACTTGCTAAATATAATATATAGTATGTGATATGTATAAATGATGAATAGAATTTTAATCAAGCCCTCATGCAGCTTTAAGAAGAGTGCTCCATCCAGTAGAACAAGGAACTGCTAAACTATATGTACGAACTTGCTAAAGTTGTCTTAATTAGTACATGTTTCTTGTTGTCCAGGTACATGCAAGATAGCCGAACTATGTTTCAACGGAAGTATATGCATGCACGTACCTATAATAATGACACTATTAATATCAATTTATGTATATATGTTGCTTTATGAAGATTTGGTATGGGCTTTTGGGCTTTCGATCGGACTATTAGGGGTATAGCTCTTGTTTAAATAGTGAGATGAGATTAAATAGTGTTATATAAAAGTTAAAAATTAAATAAAATATTATTTTAAAATTTGAAAAAGTTAAATTATTTTAAAATAAAATAATATTTTAAAATTTGAAAAAGTTAAATTATTTATTATATTTTGTGTGAAAATTTAAAAAATTTGAAATGACGAGATGAGATGAGATGAAACAATTTATGTATCCAAACAGAATCGTTGATTGTAGAAGTAAGAATGAAAAAGTTGGATGTCAAACATTGAATTTCTCAAGGCATTAATAATGTCACACATTGAATATTTTAGCCATGAATAATAAAATTAAAATTTCATGTTATATTAATTAAAAATTTAGTATATAATATATAATATAATATAATATAAATAATATTTTATATATAGTATATATAAAAATTAAAAATATATATACCAGTCAAGTTTGGTTCAAACCGACTTCCAAAATATAAAAATTGATATCGTACCGATTTAGAACCGATTTCGATTTTTAAGAACAAATTACGAACCAGACTAGTTACTAACTAGACCAAATACACCAGTTCAATCCGGTTCAACCGCTTAATTGGTTTTTTTACACTCCTAAATATTATTAGTTTGTGGCTAATAACACATTTTACATGAAGACCTAATAAACTTCAAATAACATTTTTTGCGGCAGAACCTTACAAATTACAGCAAATACATTTTTCCAGGCCAAAACGTCAAGCGAGAAAGAATAAATTGCGGTGAAACATTTTAGTCATAAATACTTATAATCGGTGCTTAGTAAATGCGGCTTAGGAATTTTAACGATTAAAATGCAATGTGGAAAAACTTAATGTGAGGCAATACTGTTTTTTTTAATTTAGCTGCTTGGGCACTATGTCTTCACCAATAGCCTTTTTAGTCCCTATTCTAATTAACTGACCACTGCAAAATTATATAGAAAAAATGCCAAAGATTATTGTATGGTCAAATAAGATCACACTAACGTGTATACCAAACTTGATATTTTTCAAAGTACTGATCATAACCATTAATTATGATAGTAAGAACTGGAAATAGCTTATCAATTAAAAAATTAGAGTATACTACTAATTAAAACTACGTGTATAGCAAAGAAACACCAGCATATAAATTAGTCGCAGAAGACGTCCATTCAATGACTCACACTATAGTATTTAGAGAAAATATATTTGCAACTGTAAATTGTACAACTGTCGTGTAATCGCTTTGAAAAAAATAAATAAAATATAAGACCCACATGAAAAAAACTAATTTCTTAACAGTGGACTCCACTATTTTTCAAAGCAATTACACAGTATTTACATACTTCACGATTATACGTAGAATTACTCTAGTATTTATCTCTTCATAATTGGCTTTAGTTTTCACGCACATTTTTCATTAGGAGTAGGAGTGTAACCGAACCGGTTTAATCCGGTTTTGGATAAAATTTAAGATCGAACCGGTATGTACTGGTTTTACATTTTTTAAAACCGACTACGCTCTGGTTACCCTCCTAAACCAGTACCTCTGATTTTACCGGTTTCAGGTCCGGTTTTCTAATTTTTTTAAAATGTAAAAAATATATAATAAAGTGTTACTTCTTATGATAAAATATTATTAATAATTTTATATATACATATATTATGTTTAAAGCATATGATCAATTAAATTTTCATCTTTAAGATTAAATTTTTATTTTATAAATTATATAATATTATCTTATATATAATTATATTAATAACATATGATCAAACATATTACAAATGTTCATATTTAAAATTAACATTTTATGTTATAATTTATAAATTATAATATAAAATTATTTCTTATGTGATATATAATTATATATATTATATATAAAAATTTAATATACAATTATATATTATATATAGAACTTATATATATAAATATTTTATATAATATATAAAATTAATTTATATATTTTCTTCCAACCGGTCTGGTTCGGTCCGGTCCGGTCCAGGAAACTACGGAACCGAAATCGGACTGGGTTTGGCTGGTTTTTATAATATAGGAATCGGTTCTGGACCGGACCGGTTCAAAACCGGACCAACCGGTCTGTTTCGATCTGGTCCAGGCTAGTTTTTTTATTTAAATTTATATCCCTAATTAGGAGCATGTCCAAATTTAGAGGGCCTACATCATAGGAAGTGTATGCCAATGAATCTCTTTCCTGTAAAATGATGAGCAACGTTTCTTATTACTACAAGTCAAAAATTAACTCAGATCGAATTTATCAAAATATTATATTCACAAAGTACTAACTAATATCATCAGCAATTACACTATATAACCCCCAAGATAATAGAAACATGTTTTAGTATTATCCCAAGGTCAACAGGACATTTCACGATGTCCTCAAAGGTCTATACATTTTTATATTAAGATATAATATCAATTAGTGAAAAAGAGGAAATATAGAAATTGTTGAGTGGTCAGGAACTAGCTAGTTTTACTCTCGAGTTTTGTTACACAACTTTCACTATACTCCACATTTCATATTTTTTAAAAATTTTTAATATTTTTTTACAATTATTTTTAGTTTATTCTTTTTAAATTATTTTAAATTTTCTATTCATTATTCATATAATAAATATTTGATAAAAGAAAAAAATAATAAAAATTAAAAAAGAATGTGGAATGTGAAAAAATTGTGAAGATTTATTCTTTACTCCCACCTCCATCATGTCTTATAAAAAACACAGCGTCAGCTTACATAGCTGTATAAACCACCTGAACCTTAATTTTATATTGTTTTGGTTATTTTCACTTCTAACAAGTCCTCACAATAGACCCCAATCTACTCAACAAAAGGATACATACTTGCTTACACTTTTACTAGCTGATCACAATGCATCATACGTTCAAAAAACTACTACCAGCGTAGAAAAGGACGCCTAGGCATCTCCTAGAGTCTCTCTATGAGACTCCTGACTCTAACTCTGTCACGCAAGTGTGGAGCTGCTTCTCACATTCTTCAAAATGGACCCTCACAGTGAGAACATTAGTTCTTGAAGCACTCTACATCATTCTTGTTCTTCTCATTCTCCTCACTAACAAGTTAAAAGTTCCCATTGGACAACATGATGGAGATGATTTAGGTATAACTATGTAGTCTGAACCTTTGGCATAGTCTAATCAATGTTCTAAAACCTCCGAATACAACATAATTCACTGCATCATTTATGTTAGCTTCTTGTTTTCTCTCATTCAACCTCTCAACTATCATATTCTGCATTATATCAAGCATAACAAAATTAGCCATGCACCATGAAAATAATATAATTTCAAAAGAGCAGTGTTGTTTGTACTCACATAATTGTGCTAAGCTATTTCAACAATAAATCTCCCATATAGACCAATGCAGCTCTCTATAAAAAGCAATCAAATTTGAAGTTTTCTCCCGCTTCAATGAATTAGCAAACCTTGTTAGACATTCTATTCAATGACTAAAAAATTAAACCTAGGCTTTTGTTTAAATTGTAGTATTTACCTTTTCCTCCATAAGCCTAACTAGGGGTGGTAATATGTGACGCGACCATTAACCCAACATGAACACGACAAGATAAAAGCGAATTTGGGTTTAGCCTTAACGAATTCGGGTCAAAACGGGTTGACCCCTTAAGACATGATTGCTTAAAGGTTCACTAACGGGTCAACCCGTTATAACCCGATATCACCAATTAAGAAAGTTAAATTTACATTTTTACCCTTATACCTAAAAATTAAAAAACCATACTCTCGCTGAACTCTAACTCTAACTCAAACTCCCTCACAATCTCACATTCATCTTCAGATATTTTGAATCTTTCACTTAGTTCTCAGTTGAGTCAATTCTCATGAGTCGCAACCACCTCCCACACTTTTTATGGATTGTAATTTTGGTTTTTTAATGTTTGGATCGTAATTTTAGACTTATGTAGTTAGTTTTATATTTTTAGGAGATATTGTGATTTTAAATTTTATGTGAAATTATGTTGATAAGTCAAATGGATTATTTAGATCAATTCAACCTATTTACATAAACGGATTGAAATGGGTCAAAATAGGTCGTGCCGTGTCGATATATTTTTAATTAATTCATAACAGGTCAAAATAGGTCGTGTCGTGTCAACCCGTTATTTTAATGTGTCATGTTAGAGTTTGGAAATCTGACCTATTAAGCTTAACAGATCATGTTCGTGTTGATCCATATCGTATAATATACACAACTTAACACGACACGAACCCGACTTTAACACCATTTGCCACCCCTAAGCCTAACAAATGACTTTTTGTCATCCGTGTGATTAATCCGCTGATTTCTCATACTATTTTTGTTCCCTTTGACAAAGTCCTAGAATTTAACGTCTCATAGTTGAATATTATTGTTGTAGGAAATGATAAATACTTAATTAATATGTATCATTACTAATGAAATCTGTAAATAAACTCCATTGAATATGCCAAAATTCTTACCTTGACACTTGCCGATCTCTCACATAACTATTCCCAAATAAGTTTCTCCAGTAACTTTGTCCCACCAGAAACAAGTTTTTTTTTCATGTGTATCATATTTTAAGTACTTGCAGTGTGGTAAGTAATGAAAATCATTATACTTTTGAGAAAATGTCCTTATCATTGTATCTTGACGGTTGCTTTTAGTTCAATTCAAGACAAAATCAGCCTAAGCACAAGTGGTTAGAGTTTATAAATCTTAAAAATGAATGTATAAATAATTGTATTCATGAAGTTAACACAATGTACCCAGACATGATCCATTAGCTCATCCTTATCTTTTTTTTATCTACACGAATCTAGCTTGCATGCCTCATGTCTACGTATAATCTGACAATTCATGTCACTCATATTGTAAAGATTGCCACATTGTCACATGATCTCTCCTCTTTGTCAATCCTTAATATTCAAATGAATTTTACCAAATTTTTGAAAGTGATTAAATTGTGTGCACTTTGCTGATCTCCAACCACGTTTTCGAGTAAGTAGAGTTATAGAACAATATCACAATATTAATAAGTAGATTATTAACAAGAAGACATATAGGCATTTTGTTTAAAATCACCAGCAACAACATTAAACACTTCATGATATATTTTACCTACAACATCCATACTAATAATAGCCTCGTTGACCAACAATGTCGACTCCTCTAGGCCAACACTCGATGCTTGAGTGAAGTCATATCAAGACGTGCCAATTTTGTCTCTTAGAGTACGTACTCAAGGTTGTGCTTCTTGGGCTCTACCCGGAGTTGATGCAAGATGACTACCATGTCCATCTTGTTCTTTCTTTCTTCCTCACATAAGCTGGAATATTACTCTCAATTCGTACCAAATGTAATATCTCCTTTGGAAGAAAAATGATATAAGATTATGTATGTACATACCATGAATAAAAACTCCATATAATTTAAAAATGACCAAATTATGCATTAATGAACCTAGTGAGGCTTGTCAATGAGGAGTGCCTTCATTTTCTCTCAGAGAGAGTGTGAGGTTTCAGTGCCTTGGGTTTCCACTCTAAGGTTTACGTCTCACTTGATGTGAGTTTCCGTGTCTAGTTCGCTGGTCTGCTGGTTTTGGTAAGTTCATAAGGTCTACGGCTCACCTCATGTGAGTTACCTGGTTGATTCTGCTTTTTGGTTTCAAAATGGAGGTAGAAGACTTGGCAACACAATGGGAGAGGTTTCATCTCTCAAAAGAAGAAAGTTCATGTTTCCATGCAAATCCAGATCAATACACCGAGGAAGCTGCACGGGGCAAATACTGTATTGTGGGAAAGGCCCTAACGGAGAAGAGTGTTAACAGTGAAGGTTTTAGGGTCACCATGTCGCAGATATGGAAGTTGGATGGGTGGGTTATTTTCAAGGAGTTGGGAGAGCAATGTTTTCTGATGGAATTCCATAAGATGGTAGATAAAGATAGAGTACTAAGTGGACGTCCATGGTTCTTTGATAGACACCTGCTGACCATGATGGAAGTGGATGAAACAATATCCATCCATGCATTGCAGTTTCACTTTGAACCCTTTTGGGTGCAGCTGCATAACCTTCCATTAGCCACCATGACAGAAGATTTTGGTCAGCAATTTGCAGGATCCATTGGACACGTTATCAGAGTGGAAGCTGAGGCTGATGGACATGCTTGGGGGAGGTGTCTCAGAGTAAGGGTAGCGGTGGATCTACACAAACCTTTGCTGAGAGGGAAATGGCTGAAGCTAGGTGAAAAACAGCACTGGATTCCTTTTAAGTACGAACGTCTACAAAGTTTTTGTTTCAAATGTGGGATGCTGTCTCACAAAGGAAGAAACTGTGCACGATTAAGAGCAGAGCAACAAGGAGATGAACAGGCCTCGTATCAGTTTGGCCCCTGGTTACGAGGACAACCCAGGAACACAAACATATTTGATAGGCACAGATATGGTGGTGGTGGAGGTGGAAACCAATGGGGTGGTGAACAGAAAGAAGATAGTGGCGGAAGTGGAAGCCAATGTAGTGGTGAACAGAAAAGAGCGGGAAAGCAGGATATGTCCTCAGCAGAAAATGAGGAAGAAAAAAAGCAAAGGGTCCAATCTCAACCACCAACAAAAGAAAAAAGAGTAGGCGAGGGCTTTATTCAGGGTGGTTTTCTTGGGAACCAGCTTAAAGATCACATAGGACAGGCAGGATGGATTCCAGAAGTAAAGCAGTCAACAATTGTGTATGGGGTGCCTAGTCTCGAGGGAGCCACTGAAGCTACTGATATGCAAGCGATCCAAAAGAACATGGGACAAGGTTCTAAATTACCAAAAGAGGGCTCCACGTGCAAAGTAGAAAAATGGTCCCCCTCGTATGATATTGAAAAGTGGGAAGTACTACAAAGGAGTGAGGTGGATTCTACTAGAAGGCCTGCTGGTACTAGGCAGGTATCCGGGAAAAGGGTGGAGGCAGGTTTTTTGGATAGTACAGATGATCATGTGAACCCCAGTAGGGTTGACTTGGTTAGCACTGTCAGAAGATGGAAAAGGAAAGCACGTGAAAAAACATCCCAGGAGGAAGACAATGGTGGTGCCCTTCTAATTGAAACCCCTAACAGGTCCACCAGAGTGTTTTACCAGAGAGAAGGATCACACATAGTAACATTGTTTCAAAAAAATTTAAAGGAGATGAAGTTAACAAGGAAACATCATTTGCTCAGGCAGAGGCTGGTCTACAGCCCTGCCAAAACCAATGAGTATCTTGGTATGGAACTGCCGAGGGCTTGGGAATCCTCGGTCAGTTAGTGTCCGTAGAAATTTATCAAAGGAAAAGTGTCCCACCTTAGTTTTCCTAGTGGAAACTAAAAGTAGAAATAAAAGGATGGAAGTGATTAGGAGAAATTTAACGATGGATGGGTGTTTTGCAGTTGACTGTGTGGGATTAAGTGGTGGCATTGCACTGTTATGGAAAGACAAATGGGATGTCAAAGTGATTAACTACACTAGATGGCATATCAGTGCACTGATCCAAGAAGAAAACAGTGGATCAACATGGCAATTTACTGGTTTTTATGGCCATCCAGAGACTGGAAAAAGAAGTGGGAGTTGGCAACTTTTGAAGATGCTTAAACCTTCCAGCCCCATGGCCTGGCTTTGCTCAGGAGATTTCAATGAGATATTGCACCAAAAGGAGAAAATGGGAGGGGCAAGCAGACCTTATAAACAAATCGAGGAGTTTAGGCAAGCAATAGACTACTGTGGCCTAAAGGACATTCACTCTCAGGGACTAAGTTTTACATGGTCCAATAACAGGCTTGGAAGGGAATTCACAAAGGAAAAGATAGACAGAGCTCTTGGAAATAAGGAATGGAATGATATTTTCAGTCATGCCTCATGCACTGCCCTTGCAGCTGTAAAATCTGAC
The DNA here is from genome assembly GCF_001411555.2 of Juglans regia. Lineage (NCBI taxonomy): Eukaryota > Viridiplantae > Streptophyta > Magnoliopsida > Fagales > Juglandaceae > Juglans > Juglans regia. The sequence continues at coordinate 19,503,289 of NC_049903.1, forward strand.
CATTCCCCTCTTCTCATTGAAATATGCAGAACAAGTAATGGAAGAAGGAGAAGACAAGTGTGCTTCAGATATGAAATGGCATGGGAACAAAAGGATGATTGTAAAAAGGTCATTAGTGAGGCATGGAAGGAAGGTAATGGATCAAGTAGTGAGGCTAGTACTCTGAGGAGACAACTAGACACTTGCAAACAGGAGTTACTGGTTTGGCAGCAGAAAACTAAAAAACAACAGGCCATGAACATTACTTAGGGACTACAAAACATTGGTCATCTCCAAAAAACTGGCTCGTGCATACACTTAGCTACCATGAAACAAGCTCAGGAGGATGTGGTGTCTGCATTGATAGAAAATGATCTAAAGTGGCACCAAAGGGCAAAGCAACACTGGCTTAAGCATGGAGATAGAAATACTCAATACTTTCATATGCAGGCTAGTCAAAGAAGAAAGACCAATACCATCAAAAGGGTTGAGGTCTCACAAGGAAGGTATGTCACTGAGCAGGCAGAGATTGGAGGTGTGTTTACTGGTTACTTATCTTCACTATTTACTTCCACCTACCCCTCAAATTTTGAAAACTGCCTGTCTGCTATGGAAACAAAACTTGATTTGGAGATGTAGGCATGGTTAATGATCCCTTTCACTAGAGAACACATAACAGAGGCTATTTTTCAGATGAATCCACTAGGGTCTCCTGGCTCTGATGGATTTCCAGCTCAGTTTTATCAAAAGCACTGGGAGGTTGTGGGTGAACAAGTGTGTAATTTCGCACTCAAAGTCCTAAACCAGGGTGGATCCCTTAAGGAGGTTAATGACACTTACATTACCCTCATACCAAAAATTAAAAACCCTAAGAGAGTCTCAGATTATAGACCTATTAGCCTGTGCAATGTGGTATACAAAATAGTCTCCAAAACCCTTGCAAACAGGCTGAAGGCCATCCTGCCTAAGCTCATTTCCCATAACCAAAGTGCATTTGTACCCGGGAGGCTCATTTCTGATAACACTCTTGTTGCCTACGAGATCCTTCATACCATGAACTCAAAAATGAAAGGCAAAAGAGGTTTTATGGCTATGAAATTAGACATGAGTAAGGCCTACGATAGGGTGGAATGGCAGTTTGTTGAAGCTACTATGGCCAAGATGGAGTTCCCTCCAAAATGGATTAACTTAATTCAGACCTGTCTCCAATCTGTAACATACTCAATACTGGTTAATGGTGAGCCTCAAAGGTCCTTCTTGCCTTCAAGGGGCCTTAGACAAGGTGACCCTTTATCCCCCTACCTCTTCATTTTATGTGCAGAAGCCCTCACTGCCCTGTTAAACAAAGCTGAAAGCTGTGGTGTTTTGACCCCTATCCCTTTTGGAAGAGGCTCAGTATCAGTGAATCACCTATTCTTTGCAGATGATAGCTTGCTCTTCTGCCAAGCTTCAACCGAGGACCTTAGACATGTGCTCAACCTACTTGATATATATGAGAAGGCCTCAGGACATGTGATAAATAAAGACAAATCCTCCATTTTTTTCAGCAGAAATAATGGCCATGCAGTTCAAAAACAAATTTTGGAGATTGCAGGAGTTAAATCTTCTGGCTCTTTTGAAAGATACTTGGGTCTACCTGCAATGGTGGGAAGAGCAAAGGTGGCATCATTCCATTCACTAATTGATAGCACATGGAGTCGAGTTACAAACTGGAAAAACAAATTTCTCTCAGCAGCAGGGAAAGAAGTTCTCCTGAAAGCAGTCCTTCAAGCCATACCTACCTATGCCATGGGTATGTTCTTAATACCAGCCTCCATCACTAGCAAAATAACTCAACTACTCAGGAAATTTTGGTGGGGCTTCAATGAAGATAGCTCCAAGATCCAATGGGTGAATTGGAAACAGCTCAGCTTCAGCAAAGACATGGGAGGGCTTGGGTTTCGAGACTTGAGAAGCTTTAATCTAGCCTTAATCTCAAAGCAAGGTTGGAGAATTTTACAACACCCAAACTCTCTGGTGGCCAGGGTTCTTAAGCAAAAGTATTTCAGCAAAGTGGGGTTGTTAGAAGCCAAAGTGGGGACAGGGCCATCCTTTGCTTGGAGAGGTATTCATGCAGGCTTAAGGTTGTTAAAGGAAGGTCTCATATGGAGGGTGGGGAATGAAAAACAAATCAATAAATGGTCAAATAAATGGTTGCCCTTCTCCCATCCATACAAGATTCAGTCCATTCGAGATGGGGATTGTTGGTGTGAAAAGGTTTGTGATTTAATTGACCCCCAAGTGCAGCAGTGGAAGGAATCTTTACTCCAAGAGCTCTTCACCCAACAGGAAATTGATGACATTAAATCTATACCAATTAGTTTTGGGGGTAGAGAGGATCAATTAGTCTGGCAATTTACTACACAAGGGAGATATACTGTCAAGAGTGGATATCACCTCAGTAAAAGTTTGGAGTGTGGACAAGAAGGGGAGACCTCAAGCAAAGTTAATGAAAAAAAAGCTTGGAAGGCTATTTGGAAGTTGAGAGTAACCCCTGCTACTAAAATGTTCCTATGGAGAGCATGCAAGGAGGCCTTACCAACTCTAGCAAATCTGAGAAGGAGGAAAGTAGTGGAACACAGTTCATGTCTGATCTACAAGCAGGAGCCTGAAACTTCTGGACATGTTCTGTGGGGCTGCATTGCGGCAAAGGATGTGTGGGGTCAGGGAGTTATAAAGGTGCAAAAACTATCATTTCAAAGTGATTTGATCTTTGATATCTGGTCAAGAATGGTGGAGAGGCTTAGTTTAGAGGAACTTGAAGAAGTGGCAGATACTATGAGGGGCATATGGACTAGAAGGAACAACACTCTTTTCGGTAAAGAGTGTATCTTTTCTATTGTCACAAAAGAAATGAAGTAGTTGTTTTACTCGATTTCTGCTTGTAAATTCATGTAATTGGACTTATGTCTTAATGAGATCAGTTTCTTTTATAAAAAAAAATGAACCTAGTGATATCTGCATATACTATACATTAGCAATATAATTTTGTCCAATGTTTGCTAAAACATTTCAACAGAAAATTTTAGACATATTACTAAAAGTGTAACAGACCTGTCATAAAATTGTATATAACTTGAATAAAATGTGCATAGATATATATATATATATATATATATATTATATATATATATAAGTAGTGAAATCTAGGTCATTAAATGAACAGAACATCACGACTTTGCTTTGGATTACCCATAAAGTAGTGTCGAAAATATCAGGCCATACTTGCAATCCTGTGTGTATCTTGCCAGGCAAATGATAGACCCAATTGCTGATCTCCAATTGCTGATCGCCAGGCAAATAACCTATGAATGGTTAGCTATGTACGATAGAGTTGGATAAGTATGAAAGATGCATACAAAATTCTGGACCTACCAATCTTTGAGGATAGAACCAATTTTTGAGTTTCCCATGTCAAAACAAGTGTTTGCCACACATGTGCTTTCAATTATATTTTGTAAAGTTGTCTCGGGTTTTATCTAAAACTTTGGACTATCAGTTTTTATTATTTCTTTATTTTTCTTCATATTTCTCACATTTTCATTTCTATTTATAAAACATGAATAAATTATACCGTTATTAGAATAATTTATTTTAATAAAAAAATACTCATGACAAGAAACTTTCAAAGCTTTAAAAAAAAAAAAAAGTTTACAAAAAATAGGATAATGAGGTTTTTCCATTTATATTATATTTTTTTATTTGGTTATAAATATCATTTTGGCAATAGAGAGATATTGCAATTACATTAATATACGATAAATATTGAAAGACCGAAGAATATTACAAATTTTACTGTAGTTAGAGAAAACATTTAAAACAAATAATGAAATAAGAAAGAAAGAATATTTAAATCTTATAAATATTGTGCATTGTAAAAGACTTCGGTCGAAATAGAAAAAAGTGGAATTTAAAAAAAAAAGTAAAAAAATTTAGATATGTCATTACATATAATGACCCGGCCCAATAATTCTAAGGTCAAAATATTGATAATTTTTTATTGGACCTAAATTATATTTAATGAGCCTAGCCCAAACTGTGAGATCTTGTATTAGACTCCACGTTCTACACGACTCACGTCCGTTGTTTTTCATTGCGTGCACGGCTTCATCGCTTCTGCTCCCTCCGTATGCACGTTTGTTCCTTCGCATGCATGTCTAACCTTCTTACTCGATACATGTCTCGTTCCCTAGGGTTATTTTTTTTGGATGTTCTCTATCACCTATATATATATATATGTATATACAGTTAGATCTCCTGCATGAACAAACCTCACGCCGCACCACCTTAAGATAGTTCCACTCCAAGCTGCAGACCGAGAACCATTTCGAGCATCTACCCAACCCACATTCAACCCCTTTGACACGAGCACACAACCTCCCTCCACCGTAAACCATCGAAAATAACCTCGTTACTGAGTTGGTTCATGTCATTTACTCCACTCACAGCACCATTCGCTTTTGGTGTTTCACAAACCACTTTCCTCAGCCGTCTAGCAGACCACCCACATCACAACCACCAGGCACGTTCCGCAGCCTTGCCTCCCCGAAGCCAAGCCAACCACGTCGCAGTTCCCCTTCTAACCACCTCGTTGCCCAACAAGCAGAGACACTACGCGACTGCCCTTGGAGAGCCAACAAGCCGCTGCCATCCTCCCCTATTTTCAGTCCATCAAAATAGAGTATGTACATTCCCAACATGAGCCATTGTACTTCACCCTCACCGAGAGTTCCTCCACGTCGAGACCCCATGGAAACAAACACCAAGGGCTGTTTGGCACCCTCAGTCCGTCATAAGCTTCTCACGGCCTCACAGTGGGTCCTCTCTCTCCCTCATGCCATGCGTTCTTCCCTCCCAAAATCTCTCTCTCTCTCTCTCTCTCTCTCTCTCTCATCATGTTGCCTCTCCCTCTCTCTCATCATGTTGCCTCTCCCTCTCATCACTCTCTCTCAGTTGTATAGTCGCCCAGCTCGCAAGAGTTGCTACTGCGCTTGCCACCATCGAGTGCAACCCAGCCTCACGTTGCACTGCCTAGCTCACGGTAGGCCCACTGCCTCTCGTGTAAGTCCAATCTCGAATGCATGCAACCCGTAACATAAGTTTTAGGTGTGTTAGTTAAATTACAAAAAAGCCCCTTCCTTTTTAGGATTAACAGTTGAGAATAATTTAGTGTTAGGAAGATTTTAGGTTTAGAAAATATAGGATATTTTAATAGTTTAGATTTTAAACAAAATCACACGTTTAATTAGAAATTTATACAAATTATGTGTTTATTTTTATAGGCGACCGATTATGTACCGGAAATATTGGATTAGCACTACGAGGTAAGTAATTTGATCATAAATTAGAATCATCATAGTTCAGCTTATATAGATTATTATTAGTGCCAGTTCTTTGACAGCTATTTTTATGTACCACTCATGCAAACATGTCATCCAACATAGCATTAAATCATGTCATTCCATATCATGTTCAGATTCAGAAATTATAATTATGTATGTATTATGTCATGCATCTCATGTGTATAAGACACGTAAGTTATCTTAAGTTCAAGTGAAAGAAAAGATTAGATCAGTTAATCAATTGGCCATTTAGATGCATGGTACCAATGCAGTTTAGATCAGAGTGGATGTGCAAGCCATGGACTCAAGCATGGTCTACCATAGTATGCCGGAATACTATCAGCGGCTCCCCTTGCGGCCGCTTGACGTGGGGCCAGTGCACAACCTCTCACATAGGGTTAAATGTGTTGGCCAATCAGATTAGTCAATTAATTCAGATAAATCAATCATGCATAATATAAGCATCAATGTGTACAGTCATGAATTTATGCTCTCAGCATGAAAACTTTTATGAAAATCTTATGTTTATTATATTTACGTTGTGATAAATTTCTTACTAAGTTTTTGACTTATTTTTATATATTTTATATATTTTTTAACCACCACAGGTGATGATCTTTATGAGGATTGAACTGCAGGACATGACTTGACCTCGAGAGGCGAGGCAGAGGCCTAGACAGATTATGCTATTATTAGTTTTATGATTTAATGTTTAAATAAATTATTTTGATAAGCACATAAGACTTTAGTATTTTTTTAAGTGCTTCCGCAAACTCTATTTAGAATTTTAAGTATTTCATAAAGTTTGTTTTATTTATGGAATCTTTCACATCTGGCACGTCGTTAAGAAGAAAAAGTTTTTAAGTTTAAGTTTAGAAGCACACAGGTTTCTCAAAAATTCTAAAAATGTATTTACAGGAGAACGAGGTGTTACATTACCATTGCTATTAGGAATACTCTAAATAAATCAAGATGCTAAGCCTAAATTGTACCATCGTCATTGTTTTGAACACATAAGTTAAGTATTGAGAAACTAGTATTGGAGAAATATATGAATTAATCACGTATAATTAATAAGTGTTAAAGTTCAATCCAAATCAATGGTTTAAAACAATAAAAAGTCTTGAACTAATCAATAAATCAATCTGTGTCATTTTGGCTACAATATCACAACTTATGAATGTCCATATCCACATAAATATTTAATACACCGACTTAGTCTTTTGCCAACTTAACCATTTGAAAGTGGCATAATCCAAACCTCCGCTTTCGAGACTATGATTCCATTATATGTACTAAACATGTAAATCTATAATTAAATCTTTTGTCTTTTAATCTCTTCTCCAATCTTGTTGAACAAACGCAAGTATAGTGATTTTAATCCCTTTCAATATTACCAATTTATTATCCAACACAATTCATTAACATATACATTAGGTCATGATATACAAATTTGAAATGTATCAACATAACCTATAAAATAGATAGCAAAAGTCTTTCAGATGATTATAGAACCAAACACCATTCGAGGGATCTCGAGTTTATTGATAGAAAACATGCACATTTTTCAAGCACTTGGAGTCACCTACCAGAAATATTACAGTATTTAATTAAATTGTACTAAATTTTGGGCTATAAAGTTTAATGCCCATGTAAAAGTAATTAAGTCAACAAACCTATGTAGCTAATAAATTCAATAGGTTAGGAGAGTCTTCATAACTATTTACCATAAAAGTCATACTTTGAGGTAATGACACTCATATGCACTTAAATTTACATAGATATAAATAAAATGTAAGTACATAATGTAGAGATATATTCAGCATTGCACCTTCCATATATTTTGTTCCCTTAAGACGCATTCAAACTTATGAGCCTAGTATTGGCTTATTCATGTAATTAATGTATACACAAAATTTTGGTCATGATAACATAAAAGTATGCTATATGAATTCATGGGATATGCCTAGATGTTAGCAACTTTTAGGACTTTGATGTAGGAAATTGCAAAATAGTACATTATAAATATGACATTCTTTAATTCTTTAGAATGACTAAATTTTGCAGAACCTAATAAGATATTGTTATGGGTATTGTTCCCTACACAATAATGCTAGTTTAAATCTCTTACACAAACAACCAAGTTTCAAATAAAAACTCTATGATAAAAGTATAACAATTTGTTATGATTTTAATGATGCAAGCTGAGTTTTAGTCATAAAAATTTACAATAGTCAGAGTTTGTTTTTGTATTTGATTGAAGGCCTTTCCCATTGCTATTATGCTGGTCATTAATGGGATCATCCTTTAATTCGCCACTATGACTATTATTGTCAACAAAAACATGGTCGGCATCATCGAACATGCACGGTGTAATAGAGTTAACTCATCAACTGCATAAGGTTCTTCATCCTCTTGATGCAGCTGATTCATCAAGCCATTATCATTTTGATTAACTAGACAATAAAAGTTAACATCATCTTCCTCTTGATATACATCACCATTAATGGAGGCCTCACCATCGTCCTCAATTATTGAGATTGGTAGAAAGAAGTACACATTTTTATTGGTTATCTTTTGTACCACTTGCTAATTTTTACTAAAATCAGGTCTTTTAAGTAAAACACTTGTGAACACTGACATGCAAGGACAACAGGCTTGTCCTAATACCATTTTTTAGATGTATTCACACTTGTCAAATGGTCGCCTACACGTATACCTTATTTATGATAACCAAAATCCCACCAATCACATTTAAACAAGTATACAAAATGTTATTCCATGTAGTGTAATTCTAAAATATCAATTAACATACTGTAGAACTCAAGAGACTTCGACTGATATTCTCCGTTAACAACAACCCTGCTATTTTGAATGTGTCGGTGTTGTCTACGATCCTTTGTGTGGAACCTAATTCCATTTATTATGTACCAGCTGTATGACCCAACCCATAGATCTGGTCTACATCTTAGAGTATAAACATCATTAGTAACTTTACCGGAATTCAAGGAACTCAATTCTCGAATTTGTTGAAAGTAATGGACAAAATGTTTAGGTTTGAAATGATATTTATATTATGTACAGAAAAATGTATCAATTCAGGTTCGTACTAAAATAACTTACATGGCCCTTGAACTAGTTGTGGAATTCAATTTGGTGCCTACGATCAACGTTGTTGGTGCTTTCTTCTCTAATCTTGTTATAGTGCCAAATACATGTATAGATAATGAGCAGTACAAGCTTGTTGGGAAAAAATATTTCATCTCAAAATTCTTATCTTATTTGATCACACCTCCTTCCCAAACATCACTAAAACACAAATACTTTCAAACAAAAAATAAAAAATAATTTAACTTTTTTAAATCCCTAAACAAAAATAATATTAAAAAATTATATTCTAACAATATTTTAGATTTCTAATATTTTATCTTCAACTTTTTCTCTCAGCTTTCCCAAAATCCTATAAAATATAATCTCAAATTATCTCTTTATTATTCACAAAATTATCATCTCATCTCACTCCCCACGCTTGTCCTTATGATTTCCAACTTTGAAAAATGAAAGATTGATGATGAAAAGCTTTATGTTAACGTACTATACTTACTATTTAATCTCAGGGTAATTATTGAGCACATATCATTGATTTTTTGCAAATACCATTTCATCTAGTCTTTGAGGGGTTGGCGACCTCAAGGCATAAGCCTTTTGCGAGAAAACAGACAAACCTCTTACTACTTGGTCTTGACCTACATCAAAATTTTGTTATTGTCGATTAAATGTTGTCTCAATTTCATAGAGAAACATTTAGCAAAATGTAAGGCACTCAACATGGACATTGGCCTCAGCAAATGAGCCTTCCGGATGAGTCTTATCTGGGACATAACGCTTGAACTTTTCTAAATATTTCTCAAAAGAATATATCCACCTATATTGCACTAGTCTCACTAGCAATGACTCTTTTGATAATTGAATGACGAGATGCAGTATTATATCAAATAAAGTAGGTGGGAATATCATTTTCAGCTTATAAAGAATAATGGAGATTTCAGTTTGAAGCCGATGTAGGACACCAATCTTTAATGCTTGTGAACACAATTATGTGAAGAAAGTACTTAACTCGATCAATGTTTGTCGAACATCTAGTGTAAAGCATCCACCAATCACAACTAAGAGCAATCTTTGCATGAAAATATGAGAATCCTGATTTTGCATACCTAGGATTTTGCTTTTACTAATATTAACACACATAGCATTGATTGAGGCGAAACCATCAGGAAACTTAACAGTTGATAACCACTCACAGAAAGATCTCTTCTCATGTTAATTTAACATATAACATGTAGACTTCATGGAATAAGGATCATCATCATATTGTAAATATAATTCTTTCTTTATGCCAAGGTAGCGTAAATCCCTACGTGCACTGGTTGTGCTTTTATTTTTTTATTTATCAATATTCATCAAAGTTCTTGAGATGCTATCATAGATATTCTTCTCAATATGCATGACGTCTAGCTTATGTCTCAATCCCACCAATAAGATAGCTCAAAAAATATACTCTTTGTTCCAATTCAACTCATTGGTTGTGCGCTTTCTCTTCCTTGAAGTTTTACAAAACTATACATTTGTCACTTCTTTCAATTGTTTCATAATAGACTGTCTTAAAAAAAATGTGTAGGTGGCTCCCGATGGTTTTCTTTACCATTAAAAACTCCATTGATTGTTCTCCACCTGTGACCTGACAACTACCAATGATGATCCATATAACAATGCTTTCATCCATAGACCAACTATATTGAATCGATATCAACATTGCATGTAGGACATGTCATCTTTCCTTTTGTGTTCTACCCATAAAGATTAGCATACGTTAAAAAGTCATTGATGATCCAAAGTAATGTTGCATGTAACCGAAATTAATGTAATGTGGATGCGTCGTATGTATCAACACTATCTCCTCGCATGTATCAACCAAATAGACGTCAATATCATTACCTTGTGCTTTTAGGTCAGGAATTAGCAAAGATAGCATGGAATTTGAATCTTTTCTGCATGACCAAGGGGGCAAGTTGTAAGGCACGAATGTTACTAGCCATATTCTATAAGTAGGGCTGTGTAAATCCTCTGCCAGCTGTGACTGCGGCTGACCTTCGCCCTAATTCCGACTCTGACGTACTCGAAGTAGTCAAAATTCGGAGTCGAAATTGGAGTTCCTCCGAAATTGTATGTCAGAGTCCAGAGCTGTAACATATGTGTCCTAGACTAAGATTTAGAATTTAGAATTTTTATTATTTTTACTATTATTATTAGTAACTTTATTATTTTTAAAATATATTTAGAGATAAAGTCTGTGTTTTTGTGGGATTCTTCCACCCTTCAAGCCCGTATGCATAAGTTTTTATCCCTTAATTTGAATAGCTTCCTAATGGGAAACCAAGTCACGTAAAAAATCATTCTATAAATCCTCTCTTCCTCCTCACAATATTCCCAACAACAACTCCATGACATCCTACGGCCAGAACCTCTCCATAGGAAATCAAGTTCTCCTACACATCAAACTAGAACTATATAGCAAAAGAATCTGGAAACCCTTTCATAGAAGCTACTGTTGCACCTTCTACCACTAGATTCACTGTTGCGAGATCAAGCTCCTCTCTCGGTAAGCCTCTCCTCTTTACACGTTGCTTCTCAGTTTTTCTTGATTCTTCTTAAGGAGGCCATGTTTCTTAATGAAATAAAAGAAAATTGGCCTTAAGGCTTTTAGCCCCCGTCAGGTGTACTCTTGGGTAGGTCTTAGTAATTACACAAATTGCCACTAAACGCTGGTCGTGTAACCCATGAAAATGCTTTAAACTTTTTACCAAAAAAAAAAAGTTAACCATAATCCTTTTGGGATGGGCTGACTCGCATGGCCTTGTTTCAATTGGGTTAATTAAGTCTGCCATCTCTTCGTTTAATTATTTATTTGTGTTTTTTTAATATTATATGGACTTAAGTCTTACAGAAAACATCCAAGGGATTTAAAGTATATTTAAAGCATGCTGATGAGTATATTTGTAAGCTAATGTTTCCATTGTCGATTTAATTAGATGTTAATTACTATGTCATACCTTAAACAGAAAATTAAGAATATATTATGAGTTTTGAATGATATAATTATGTATTAACCTTAGCATAATTGAATATGTATTAAATTACCTCTACAGTATGATTCTAAGTAATTAAAAGTGCTACTACACGTTTTCTAGAAATGTTAGTGACGATTAGTGCCTCATATAGGTCACGAGCTACGATGTGAGATTGTGAAAGCAATACTAAGAGGTAAGTAGCATGATCATACCCTTACACGAATGTACGATAAACGACATTTCTTTTATAAAAATATTATGCATGTACGCCCTTCATTGGAAGCCCCTTTTTACATACCCAAGTTATGATAAAATTATGAAAATTCATGATTTTTTGTGAAGAATTATGCATTAAATTATTTATGAAATTTCATGATTTTATGAAATGAATTATGCATCAAAAGATTTATGAAAAGACATGATTGTATGTGAGTTATGCATTAAAATATTTATGAAAATTCATGCATGATTTTATGTTAAGATTTATGCAACAAAATATTTATGTAAAGTCATGATTTTATGTAAGGAAGTATGTATCACAAAAATTTATGAAAGAGTGCGATTTCTTTTTGAAATCTATGATATGATATGACAAGTATGCATGCGATTTCTTTTGAAATCTATGATATGACAATTATGCAAGTATGATTATGATGAAGTATGAATGATAAGATAAGTTACGACCTATGTTATGGGCATATTACATTTTTCAGGTCATACATGCTAGCAGTGCACCCAGTATGTCTTCTTTATGTATGGATTCCACAACCTGCGGCCACGGGCAGAATCAAAATCTATTTAGATTTGCTAACCCTAACTCATGGGGGTCAACAATGGGTATCGGCCTATGATAAGTCAAAAATAAGTTCATATTCATGTTATTTATGTATGTATTTATAAGTATGCATGTTTTTCAAGAAATCTTATGTTTATTATGTTTACTATATGATGTGTTGCTTATTGAGTATTCGACTCATTTTTGTACATTTTTATATTTTTAAACCATCTCAGGTGATGACATTTATGAGGATGAGACTGCAGGACATGGCTCGACCCAGGGAGGCGTGGAAGAGGCCTAGATAGTTTATGTCATGTTTAGTTTATGATTTAAGATTTAAATAAATTATTTTGATAAGCACATGAGATTTTAGTATTTTTTTTAAATAAGTGTTTCCACAGATTTTATGTTAGATTTTAAGTATTTAATAAAAAAATTTTTATTTATGAAGTATTTCGCATCTGGTGCGTCATTAAAAGAATGGTTTTTAGTCAAGTTTAGTAACATACTAGCTCTCCAAGAATTATAAAAATGTCTTTATTGGAGAGCGGGGTGTTACAGGGCCCTAGATGAGCTCCGAACTCCAACTTTTTTTTAAACCTAACTATCAAGTGGAACGACATCACTTTCTTCACACGTGGGTCCAAAACGCAGAAGCCCCCTTCTCCCCTCACTCTTTCATGACTTATCTATTCTCTCTTTGTTTCTCAACTTTTTCTCTACTCCTACTCCGTTCCATGCCATTTGCCGTCATCGTGAGCCTAGCCCCACCGTAAGAATATTACCACCTCCATTTGTTTGATTCTTAATTGGTATGGAAGATTAATTTGTGATGAATTCGAAATTTAGGTTTCTTAAATTTTGAGAATTTTGTTTCCATGACTTCACTGTAAATCTAATTTAATGATACTTGTAATGTTGTTATATAAGGGATGCTTAATTCTGTTGCCCTCTTATGGAATTTCAATTTTAAGGGTTCGAAAAACTTTAGGATTTTTCTCCCCAATTTCGATTTTGTGTATAATGATCATGCATCATTGCATATTGAAAGTTGATTTGCAAATAATAACCCATTTTCTTTGATTTAATTCAATTTCAGATTTTTAAATTTTTTGGTTTTGTCATGGGGTAGTGCATCTGTGATTTTGTAGATTAAATTTGTCATGGGGTAGTGCATCTGTGATTCTGTAGATTAGTGCACACTTCAATATTTGTGATTCAACATATGGAAATGCAGATACTAATAAATAGTTATGGTTCTATATATCCACCAACGACATCTGTGCATCAACATGTGTAGCATGTGTAGTGCATATTCAACAAAGCGTGCATGCAATTAAACATATCAATTAAAAGTGTATATATATATATACGCTTTTATATAATCTAGCTATAACATTAATGCCTGTGTGGAAAGAAAGTAGGGTCCAATTAGGTTAATTATCATTAGAGATGGAGCATTCATTATATATATGTATGCGTATGAGTCATGGATCCACTACATATCAAGGTGGCTGGCCAACTTTATGAATCATAGAAGGAATATTTCTACTTTACAATAGTAATTACAGGAATATGAGCATTCATTATATATATATATATATATATATATGTATGTATGTATGTATGTATGTTTGTTAGTAATATATAAGGAGAAATATATTAACGTTGTTTTGTAGAATTCTGGTACAATCCATATTGTATGATTAAATAATGAAAGCCCTTTCATTGTTTACAGTAACAATTAACAAAGACCTTTATTTATCAGTCCTAGAAGGGTACACGCCAGACACATTTTTCTTCATTTTTTTTAACCATAAACTTCCATGTATTTAAATAAAGATGTAACAATTGACTCGCATTGTGGATCATATGGGTTATTCCCTTATTTCTTAACAAGTTCTACTGAGTCAACCGCAAGTATTATTTGTATTACTGGAATAATAAATTACAGTTTGTTCTAAGATTGAGTGAGGGGAGTCAAGGAAAAAATGGCCTTAAATAGTCAATAAATAGTATAAGACATCCAATTTTAATCCATAAATGATTGCATGTAATACACCCATTATAAACTAATAATTTTGGGGCCAGGGGCTAGGACCATGAACCATCATCATGTGGTTCACATTTAAGATAGTTAATCCATTTGTTAGCAAGGGTCAAAATCATTATATTTCTAAATGATTACTGATCATGATATATATGTATGTTCATTATAAATAGTATTGCTCTTTTGTATCTATCTATGTATGCTTGTGCAATATATTAATATATTAATATATTATATATCTAGCCGAGAAGTGAAACATACATAACATGAGGTATATATAGTTGTTTTTCTTCTAATTTGTTTGCTTCTAATTTATTTTTTCAGCACAGTTGGTATAGATATGGATGCTACACCTACTAGGGACGATCTTCCACAAGGGAATGTCGTACCCACAGTTCCTACACTGACATGTACTTCCACCCCTAGATACACATTTAGAGCATTTACTTCCTGTGCAAGTAGTCAAGTCATAATAGATGTAGAAGATGAGAATATGCTTAATGAGGAGGAGGATATGCATGTTGAGCACAATCGACTACCATGATCTAGTAAAAAAAGGTCATGGACATTGAAATATTTCACCAAAATTTTCGGTGATCGTGAAAACCTGCAGGAAAGATGCCACAACTATAGGCAACGTTGTGGTTGTCATTTGAAAAAGTAAGGCACTTCTGTATTAATAGCATATCTTAATGATTGCCAGCAGTATAAGATACAAAAGGGATTGGTGGCTAATAATTAGACCAAACTCAATTATAAAACTTCTATGGCCACGGATGATATGCAGATTAAGAAATTATCAATCTCTCAATACAGTGAGAAGATGTTAGGGAATTGGTTGTGGAGATGATTGTCTGTGATGATATGCATTTTACCACGGTTGACAAAAAAGCTTCCATAAATTTGTGCACACTCTTGAGCCACGATTTTCCATGTCTTCACAGTATACAATAATGCGAGATCATTTGAAGATGCATGCAAAAAAGAAGACATAGATGAGGGAGATGTTTATTATTACTGAGCAGAGAGTGTCATTTATAACTGATAAATGGATGTCTATACAGAATGTCAGCTACATGTGTATCATAGCCCACCTTATTGACAGTGAATGGACGTTGCACAAGCGGATTATTGGTTTAAAAAATTGTTGATTACAAAGGATTTATTCATTGGGGCAGAGATGAATGAATGTATAAATGATTGGAGGATTAGAAAAGTGCTTTATATGATAGTTGACAATGCTAGTGCCAATGACACTGTAATTGATTGGTTCAGGCGGAATACGACTGTAAAAGATGATATTATTTGTGAGCACGAGTTTATTCATGTTTGATTTTGTGCTTATATCATCAACCTCTTAGTTGTTGAGAGGTTGAAGGAGGTTGATGATTCCATTGCCAAAGTCCACAACCTTGTGAGATATGTGCGGGCTTCCCCCTAAAGGCTTGGCAAGTTTAAGGCAATCAATAATTCTAGGGGCAACCGAGGTTGCGTCCCCACCACGTCCCCACATGACGTGGCATATGCCACATCATCTTTTTTTAATTAAAAAAAATGAAGAAAGTGGGAAGTGAAATGAAATGGCTCTCATTTTCATGCGAGAGTTGCTGGATCCTGATCTTTAAGCTCTCCTCGTCTGGTCTGTGGTCATCTTTTTTTCTCCTCGTCTCATTTTTGTGCGAGAGCTACTGATTTTCAGCCATTGGTAAATCCATTCCCAACGGCTGTTGCGGTCGTTGTGGTCATCGTCGTGAGGGAGAGAGCGACTTCAGCATCTGCTTTAAGGTATATTATCCAAACAAAGTTGCTAGATCGAGTAGGTAGATATGCTACAATCTCACAAATGACTCTACATTGAACTGTAAATATCATGTGAGTTGTTCCAAGTGAGAGGAGACCCACGTTTGTTTGCTGTCAGTTTGCATAGATATTGCATAGAAAAATTATTGGCTTTGAAGGTAGCATCTTGTTTTTAGTTCAGATTTTCATTTTTTCTTTATTGTGGTTTATGCACTTATGTTGGCCGATCTGGAACAAAAAGAGCTAGCTTCAGCAATACTGGGCTTTTGTGGCGGTGTGAAATCTTGTGGCTGGCTGCGTCCGTGGCCTACATGCAATGGCCATGTGATGGTTATTTGCATGGTGGCAGTGTTGCTAGGGGTTAAGAAGGCAGGTTGTTCCAGTTCCACGTACACTTCGTCCTCCTTCGTTGCGAGACATAAAAATAAGGCTCTGAAGTGGTGCATCCTCTAGCTTGTGGCCGTGCGTGACTGAGGGAAAGTGTTTAGTACCTATTCAACTTACTCTATTCTTAGTTATGAAAGCAGGGGATGGTTGGGGAGTGAGCGGAGACGGTTGGTCCAAGTGTGTGTGTGTTTTTTCCCCTGTGAGCCACAGTGGCCGAGTCTTCATCAACGTGAGTCTTTGATGCTGTTGGCTAACAGTGGTTGTAATGGTTTAGTGGTGCTGCGGCTTGGAGCAGCAGCGAGAAGAGGATGAAAGGAGATGCGGAGATCTAGAAGCTTAGAGGAGACGCGGAGATGAAGAAGATCAGAGAAGACGAACCTGACGAAGATGGAGATGGAGAAGATCAGTTTCAGTCCCAAGCTCAGGAACTAACTTTCGATGGAGAAGATCAGTTTTAGAGGAGGAAGGATATGAAGAGATCATTGGATTTCCAAGTGAGCAACAGGCTTAGGAATCGTTCCATTATTTCAAATGAAACGAATCGTTTCATTAACCCTCCAGCTAGGACACGGTTACGCACTGGTTCTCCAAATCGGTTGTATTCAATATTTTTGTAAGGCAATAGTCGAACAACTTGAAATCCCATGTTCTAGAATGTTATGCTTGAACGTTCTAACTCGATGGAACTCTACATACATGATGTTGGATGTGTCGCAGAAGTATTAAAGAGTGTTCGAGCGAATGGAGTTTGAGAATGGGGGCCTAAGATTTGTTTTACTAGAGTTAGTAGGGAGAGAAATGGGCTCGGTGCGCCGGACACAGTTGATTGGGCCAATGTCAGATATTTTGTTCAAATCTTTAAGTTATTTTATGACATAACTCTGCGGATATTTGGTTCCAAATATACTACTGTGAACTTGTACTTCAATGAGCTCTCGAAGCTTTATGACCACTTGCAATAGAGTTGTGCTAATATTGTGGGATTGTTGAATGCTATGGTTATGATGATAAAATCCAAATATGATAAATATTGGAGGAATGTTGAGAAGATAAATAGATTATTATTTGTGGTTGAGATCCTTGACTCTTGATACAAGTTGGTTATTATAGAATTTTGAATTAGGGACGTTCTGGGGTAAGAGAAGGCTAATGAGTTTATTAGAGAATTGAAAAGTGATATTGATGACTTATATAACTACTACAGCAGTAGTCAATTTTCAATCGAATGTGATAGCTCCTCATGCCTGACCAGCTCGACATCTTCATTTGATGACACACATGCACAAAGTTCATCTATTTTGGTATGACAGTATCATCAAATCTATGTATTGAGGAATATTATGCTGTGCATATTTGAGGTTGAGCGTTATTTTATGAAAGATATCAAGGCACCTAGTGATGCATTTCGTTTATTAACTTGGTGTAATGTTAATTCCACCAAGTTTCTAGTCCTTTCTCTAATAGCTTGAGATGTGCTATTCATTTTTATCACTACGGTTGACTTTGAGTCAGCGTTTAGCACTGGAGATCACGTGTTGGATGCTTATCAGATTTCATTGGCACCGACAACCGTGGAGGCCCTCGTTTGCACTCAAAATTGGCTAAATTAAACGCTCATTGGACTGATACCATTGATGTTGACAACTATAGGCTTGAATCGAGTAATTTTATACTTTTAAATGATTATTTAAATATTTTTATTATTTAACTTATAATTTTTATGATTTAACTTATAATTTTTATGATTTTGTAGACCTAACTATGAACCTTAGAATAATTGCGGATGACTGAGATAGACGCACTGTGGATGGAGAACCCCCTTATTGGTGAGAAATAAAATATCATTATAAAAAAAGCCTTGTTTGTTTTTATTAGTTCAAAATAATGCTTTAGTTCTAACTTTTTTTAATTTTCAAAACAATGCAGGATATTTGGGATTGAAGGCTGATGTTTGATGGTGATGAAAAATTAGAAATTAATGTCAATTTGTAAATATTAATTTGTAGTTTATTTTATTTTATTTTGATACATTATTACATTATAAATTGGTTGAGAATTTTGGTGAAGTTGCCAGTTGGTTAGGGTTGGTACTTGGTTGTGATTATGGTGGAGGGTTGGCCGTTTCGTGCTGACTGTGGTTCAGATTGTCATTGTGGTGATTGGCATGTTGTGAACTTGTGATTGTGGAGGTTGTTGTTTAATGTTTGGTTGTGATTGTGCTGGTTGTTTGAGGGCTCATTTGCATTTTTTATTTATATTGTTGATTATGCATTTATTTCTCTTTGATTTTGTAATGTATGTAATTTAATCATTGTATTTAAGTTTTGTAATTATTTTTTATAGCATTTTTTGGAAATAGGAAGCTCACTAGGGTGTTGGTATAATTTACAATGTTCGGGTAAGCCATTTATAACTACATTTCAATTGAAAACAAAGTTACTTATCTCTTTATGACTTTCACATTTTATCTACGCTTAGGTTGACTTCATATTGGATTGAGAATTGAAGAATCATCAGTTGACAGTTTGGAAATAGCTGCGTAAGTGATTCAACGCCTTTCACCATGAGTTGCACAAGAAGTATTTGGCATATGGCAACCATGAAGAAGCATTTGCTTCAGGGACTAGCTTGGTTGAACCTCTGGTTTGGATTAAGCTATGTGAGAGATGGGGAAGTGATGCCTTCAAGGTATTAGTTGTTCAATAAAAATGTTAGGTATAATTACATTTAGACATAATAGAAACGTTATTATTTTTGTGTATATGGCTAACTTTGGGTTATCATGGTAGAAAATCTCAAACCAAAATAAAGAAAATTGTAGGCAGATTTGAGGGGTGAGATGAAAATTTTATGTTTTATTTGAAGTTTAAAATATTATGTTTTAATATTATTATTGTGTTGGAACTTGAAAAAGTTGAATTGATTATTATATTTTGTATGAGATTTGAAAAATGTGTAATGATGAGATGAGATGAGATGAGATGAGAATTTCATGTCTTATCCCACCCTCAAACCTGCCAAGCTCAACAATAATCACACAACTGGGCGTAAATCATTTGTGAGAATCCTAGAATAGAAGGTAAAACTAGACCATCAATAGTTGTGGAGTCCAATTCAAAATTTCTGTAGTCTGATTCCTAGTGTCGAACAAGCATAGTTTGTGTTTTTACTTTGA
Source organism: Juglans regia (assembly GCF_001411555.2). Taxonomy (NCBI): domain Eukaryota; kingdom Viridiplantae; phylum Streptophyta; class Magnoliopsida; order Fagales; family Juglandaceae; genus Juglans; species Juglans regia. The sequence goes on from NC_049903.1 coordinate 19,522,967, forward strand.
ATATATGTTCATTATGCACATCTACCTAATAACATTTCACACACATATAGTGTTGCACTAGACCAAACTTGATGGAGTTCTACAAGGATGTTCTCTGGTCTAGGAAGAATGATCAATTCGTGACATCCACCACAAAAAAAACATTTATATGAGAGTTACATTATTGGTCAAGATAGTTATGTTAGCTGGTTCTATTTTTCAGTACTCTCCCTAGAAATGGCATAAACAACACATTAAAACTAATAATTGGTTTTATGTGTTTATGCAAAAGGAAATGATTGGTAAGATTGATGATTTAGAACCTGATAAACGTATTGAGGAGGCAGCAGTGTCTATCTTTAGGAAGGTACTGGGTCATAAACCAGGGTATGCTAGAGGCCTAGTAGAGATGGTCATACCGGAGTCTACAAGACAACATGAGCTTGAACAAGATAAAGAATATGCTGCCTTAGTGGAAAGACATAAGAAAGATGCTGACTATTACAAGAGTCAGCTAGAAGGTTTGAGTGGAGATATGAGAGTACTTTTAGAGAGACAACTTGAGATTGACAAGTTGTTGAAGATCGATATCTCGGAAAGGCAGTCCCAACCTGAGTCTCCCTATAAGACTTAGAGAGTTTGCTTAGAACTTAAAATCTAACCAGATATTTTATTTTTTGTGTTTTTTGTTAGTAAGATGTTGGCCGCATTTTGTTAATGGGTGTGAGAGATTACCATTTATTTTGTGGGAGGTAACTGGGTTGGGATGCACTACCTTTGCCTTCACGTTGGTGATCATGGTTATTTTTGTATATGTTATATGAAGTGTATGGCTCATCTCTGGGAACATGATAGGAGGGCAACTTGGGTTATAAAATTATTAAGTATTGGTAGGATATAATGTAAGTACCCTGCAACTATTTTATGCGTTGAATACAATGTATTGGCATGCACCCTAATTGGATTGTTTACTTACAGGTAGAGCTAAAGTCACTTGTTCTTGATCTCAGATCATTGCTTGGATAACTGGTGACATGGATGTTGAAATCAAAGAATTGGTAGATGCAACCAAGCTGTGGAGACAAGGTGATGGTCTTAAGTTGGTAATGTGCAAAGCATAATTGTCTATTGGATTGGATTTTTGGTTGTTTAAGTTACCTTATCTTCAAGCTTGGGAATTTTATGTTTATTATAGTTGTATTAGAAAGTTCACCTAGATCTGTGTACTTGGTGGGAAGTTGGCTTTATCATGCATGGTATTCTTGGTTGGTATTTAGATTAATACTAGGAAAAAGCAATTAGGGAAGTAAAATCATTTGTTTGCCTTGCTTTTCTATAAACTTCCATTTTTTCCACTTTAATAGATTGTTATTAACTAAATATATTGGGTGTAGAAAATATTGTGTTGGACTAATATACTCACCATGAGTGTGAGTAGGTGCACATTTAGGTTGCTGAAATTGTCTTGGAATGATAATAATGATTGTGATAGTTTCCACCTTATACGTACTTGGACGGCCTCCTTTTATGGGTAGGAAGTTATGGGCTATTTCTCAAAATGCCTGTGGGTATGTAGATAGGAGGGGTATATGCACTATTTTGCATTAACATGATTTGTGCCAGTTACTTATATACATTAAACTGTAACTTGATTGTTAGCAGCTATTTGCGTAGTTTTTTTTTTTTTTCTTATTGGTTGCTTTATATTGATGCATGGAGCTTTAGGCGTACAAAAATGACACTTCCTTTTGTTTGATGTCTCACAGACGCAGTAGTGGATGATGTGGTTGTATATAAACACTCTTTCATGGTGGGTTGAAAAGCAACATGTAAAAAACAAGAGTTGTTGGGCTGAAATGCAGGGACTGAGATTGATGCTAGTAGATAAAGAGTTCATCTTGGTCGCAGTGATGATTTGAAGATAATTCCCATTTTCTTGCCAGAAAGCATATTATTGTTGATGCCCATAATTTGCTTAAAGTTTACCCCATATTCGATGTGAAGTAAATATTTCGGTTGGGCTATAATGTGTAAGAGATATTTCACGTGTCTTGACACTTCCCTTCATATATGCATACTATATAATGTGTATATGTTAGTGCATGTATAACTAATGGGGTGGCTTTAATAGGGTGGCTTGCTGCTCATTACGTGTATCAAAATATAATGTATCAACTTCATGTTGTTTGACACTTGGCTGAATGAATGGGCAGTTTAGCAATATCATGTCACATGTGCATTTTCTTGTGGATCCTAAATCTTTCTATTTTGGTGGATTTGGTTTTTCATTTGTGTTTTCATTCATTTAATTTCAATCTATTTGAGGGAATGTAATTGTGGTTATTTTCTGGGAATGGGCAGAAATTTTGGAATGAAACATGTTAATGTGAATGGGCAGTTTTTGGAAAAATTTAGGAATTTTGAGGGAATGGATTAATCTAATGGAAAATGGGAAGAGTGATTAGGCCTCGTTTGAATTCAAAACCCACCTTAACTCATCTCAACTTATCATTACAACTTTTCTAAATTTTCACATAAAATATAATAAACAATTCAACTTTTATTCTACTATTCACAAACCATATCAACTCATTTCTGAATCTAAATGATTCCTAATTAACTATATATTTTCATATTTGAGTTGAAAATCATTGGAAAAACAGACATATAAAGGAGTTGATACGTATTTGAGATGATACAATATTGCCACAAAAACCCATTTCCATTAATTTCATTGGATCCCTGCGCTTTTTTCAACTGTTGCTACTATTAGTGCCAATATTTGGTCGGAGAATGTTAAAATCTTATTTGCAGCGGAATAAAAAATCATTGAGAAAATTTTTAGTAACAGCAGTCAAGAAATTGCGACAACATCAATTCGACCCAAAAAACTAGATAAAACGGAGATTAAATACATTGTCGATAAAAGAGAAGATTAGTTGCGGCATTTTTTTTAAATTTGTGGTGGACAAATTTGTTTGTAGAATGTTGTAATATTATTTGCGTTGTAATAAAAAATTGTTGAGAAAACTTTTTGTAACGACAGACATGAAATTGCAACGAAATCAATTCGACCCAAAAAATGGGTAAAACGGCGATTGCATATATTGTCAGTAAAAGACGCAGACTTTGTGCGACGTTTTAAATATATTTGCAGCGAAAAGATTTTGCCGCTATGTGTCCTTCTCAACGCAATGGGTGATCAGCCAAGTGGGTTTTTCCTCGCACTTACATTGGCTATTTGCAGCAGTTAATGAGAGTTAGGGCAGGTTTGGGGGGTGGGATGAGACACAAAATTCTCATATCATCTCATCTCATCATTACACATTTTTCAAATCTTCCATACAAAATATAATAAACAATTCAACTTTTTCAAATCCCAATTTAACTTTTTCAAATCCTAATACAATAATAATACTAAAACATAATATTTTAAACACTAAAACAAAACACAAAATTATCATCTTACCCCTCAAACCTGTCCTTAGAAATAATATGTTTTTGCGATAATTATTTCGAATAGTTGGTAAAAAGTATTTGCAAAGCAACTTTGGCGTCCAACATCCGTCAAAGCATAAACTAATGGGAAAATGTTAAGTGCGGCGATTTTGAACACTTTTTGCGACTAATTAATCTGGCACTGGAAAAATGGCCTTTTTCTTATAGTGATATCTTCTTTTTTCATTTTGCATTTGTGACACAAGACCAGGTATACATGAATATATAATCTCTTCCTAAAGAAAATAAATTAAGAAAAAGAATATAGTCATAACTGAACACATGCAAGTACATATTAACTAGCTAATTAGTATATGTAAAGAGAAATGATACTTGCAGTCATGAGTGTGTAAGTACCGTGCAGTCGTTTTGAAAAAAGTGAATAAATATGAGACCCGCATGAAAAGAAATTAATTTTTTAATAGTAGACCTTATTCTTTTTCAAAGCGACTGCACAACACTTATGTATTTCATGACTGTATGTAGCATTATCCATATGTAAAACACAATGGTTTGCTTAGATTAAGAAAAAACTCGCTTACACAAGACATTTCATTGGGCTCTGCTAACTGTTTGCAATTAACGCGTAATTTGGTCCCTTCTTTTTTTTTTGTTTTTTTTTTAATCTTGTTTTACTAATATGCCAATCACTTATGTCCCAACGTTACACATATCACATTTTCGATCTTCTATAAAGTTCCAACACTATTGATTTTTATGATATATTATTCTATATATCTTGTCTTAATCATAGCGTTGTTAGTACTTGACAATTTCTTTTAAATTCTTCTTTTTTCCTATTCTATATGTTTGAATAATTAAGAGCCAAAGTCGAAGTAGTATAAATATATTCTATATATATCTATATATATATATATATATATATATATATATATATATATATATACGTGTGTGTGTGTGTGCAGTCTTTTGTTTTGGTGGGTAAGCATGCATGCAGCATGCACGGTCCGGTTAATAACATAACGTCTGAATGCATGTTTGCAGCATGCTTTAGGTAATTTTAAATAATTTTGAAAACCTGATCGTGGGAAAGATATATTTGTGAGGCCAAACTTTGTTTTTGTTCTTTTCTCCCATATTTTATATACGACCGAGTTACCATCATCATTTTTGCATACTCTTTACATATATTATTAATGTGATTGATCAAAATAATTATTTTATATTAAAAAAAATGACGTAATCAATCACATTAATGAAATGAGCAAGAAATACATAAAAGTGACTGTACATAGAGTTTTTGTTTATGAATATGCAGTTTAACAGGTTTTGTATATATAATAAGTTAATACCAAGACTTTGCCAACCGAAACCTGATCTATCAATTAATATAATTAAGCACATCGCTCGTATTCTAAGCTTCCATGCAACAAACCTTTTCAATAATAATATAATTAATCCTCGTTATGTACGTACGCGCGTTAGCTATAAGTTGTCTCAACCCTCGATCGTCACATGACTCAACCCCAATTTTTGTTGTGCATATATATATATATATATATATATATACGTATTTATGAGATTGAACTTTGTGAAATAAATATAAATTAATATAGCAGAAACTAAGATGGAGAAGATAGAAGAAGAAGATTAATGATGAAAATTAAATTAATCACTTATAATAATAAATAATATTGTAAAGTCTATTTCTGTGATCTCTCAATATATATATATATATATATATATATATATATATATTGTAGCTAATTAAACTCTTGAGCTAGCTCAATTAATGATCTCCCAAGAACGAAAGATCTAGGAAACCCACATTGTCAGATGCGGCCGAGATTCAATCAATGCTCAGCTTCACGTACCTTATACGTACGTACGTACGTACGTACGTACGATTAATTAATTAATTCAATTAGAAAGTAATTATATAATGAGAAAACCTCATAGTCATATATAGAGACAAAGTTGTATATGATCTTATCATGTCCATGCATGCATGTTTTGTCATGTTTCGTCTTTGATCCTCTGTCCCTTGCTAGCTTTGCACGATCCAGAGTGTTCCATGACTTGATAATTCACCTACGACTTGTATGCATATGCGGATCACGTCAAGCTACGTACCCACATTTCAAACTTAGAGCTAGGCCATGTACGTACGCGCGTCACACACACGCGCATATATATACATATATATAAATATATATATACATATATATATATATATATATATATATATATTAGCAGTAACTAACGTCTAAGAGATGTTTGCCTAATTTTTTTTTATTTAGAGATTAAGGAAATATTTTTTTAATGATGTTGTAAATTTTTTATTTTTTTAAAAATATTTATGATGATTAAAAAAATACATGAAAAAAAAGAAAAGAAAAATAAAAAAATGAAATATACATTCAGGACATATTTTCGAGCTACTTTTTCGTTAGTTGTAGTAGTTCTCTTTAGTTAATTAAGAATATTATCATATTTAAATTATGTTAAAACTCTAATTATTTATATAGTTATACTTTTTTAAAAATATTTAACAAAATTTCATCATTTATTTAATGATGAAATATTAGTATTTTATAAATTAAATTTGATAATTTATTTATGATATGATATTTATATGTTAATTATCTATTTTAAATTAATTTAAATCAGTATTTAAATTTTACAATTTGATCAAATTTGGAGAGTTATGATGAATGGTTAGATTTAAATTTTAAAAAGTTTCATTTTCATCTCGCTTTCTCTTTCTCCCTCTCTCACTTTTTTTTTCTTTTATTTAGTGATTAAAGAAGTGTTTTTTAATGATGTTGTGAATTTTTTATTTTTTTTAAAAATGTTTATAATGATGAAAAAAATACATAAAGAAAAAAATTGAAGCACTTTTGATCAAATGTGCTTCAATTTGAATGAAGCATGTTTGATCAAAAATTTTTTAAGGAAGCACGTTTGCCGCATCTATCAAATTGAAGAAAAAAATAAAGTATAATTTTGAATATTAAAATAGTCTAATGTATAAGAATAAAATTATTATTTATTTATGTTTATCATTTATTATGAAATTTAAATTATATTAAAAATTCAAATTAATTAGATAGTTTTTTTCTCTTAAAAATGTACAGTAAAATTTCATCATTTATTTAATGATGAAAAATTAGTATTTTATAAATTAAAGTTGATTTTTAGTGTATGATATAATAAACAGTAATATGATATGCAAAAAAACACATGCGAAGAAGAAAAAAAAACAGTTTCTTTATTGTTCATTTAAAACTCAAAAATCAATATTTTTTCCCACTTTTTTTTCTTCCTCTCTCTCATTCCCTACGCACGATTGCGGTATTACGTCGCACATTGGCATTTACATGAAAAAAAAAAAAAAAAATTTACTGTTTATTACTATTGATGAACAGTAATAAATAGTACACATATAGATGCTTTTAAGTAATAGGCAGATATATATATATATATATATATATATATACACCTTGCGTCAAACACACTACTCCCGCGGCCTACAGAGGGCTGAAAAACTTGTCCTCTTCCTCGTGAGCATTTTATACAAGTGAAAAGATATTTGTAATTATAAATTATGTAATCGTCGTGTAATCGTTTTGAAAAAAATAAAATAAAATATAAGATTTACATGAAAAAAATTAATTTTTTAATAGTGAATCTCACTCTTTTTCAAAGTGATTATATACGAGGTGTTTATGCAGTACTTTACGTACAGTTGTATATAGAATTACTCTATAACTAAAGATAAGATCATGGGAAAGTATTTTAAGCCTCGTTTGTTTTAGATTAGATGAATTGAGATTAAAATTAAAAATTAAAAAATATATTGTTATAATATATTTTCTTTAAAGTTGACTTGTTTATTTTATTTTGTATAGAAATTTAAAAAAATTGTAATGATTAGAAAACTAGTTGTGAAAACAAATGATCAAGCCTTAGAAGAGATATATATATATATATATATATTATGCATAAATATAGATCTATACGAGAATTACATGATCTATTAATTAATTAATTAGGTCTTATATATTCATAATTTTATATTTTTGGTTCAATTTCTCATCAAGTACTCGCTGTACTACCGGCCCAATATTGATACACGTACGAGAAACTCACATGATGCACACCATTAATCTTATAATAATATTATATATATATATATATATATATATATATATATTAGTAAAATATCCACCCCAAATGTCAAAAGTAGACACGCATGCATCACGTAGTGATCAATCATACAAGTAATTAACAAGCTGTTACGTACCATGCCCGTGAACTTAGGGACTAAATATATATTGGACTGTATTAATATATAATTAATCATTAAATATAATGCGATTTGAATAGTAAGATGAGATGAGATGTTATTAGATTAAAGTTAAATGTTGAAAAAAAAAATATTGTTAGAATATTATTTTTTAATATTATTATTATTTTAAAATTTAAAAAAATTAAATTATTTATTATATTTTGTGTAAAAATTTTAAAAAATTATAATAATAAAATAAAATAAAACACTTTTATTATCAAAACCACGGGCTAAGTCCTTTCTTTATGAGCAAGCTGCAGCCCCTTGTTTTTTTATCCTCTCAACCACATGATTGTTTCAGGACTAGACTCCAACCCCAAAGCTTTCTTGTAAGCTCACGAAAAGCCAACTTAAAAAATGCGTAAATATATAGAACTAGATGTCTATAATTCCCACCGCAACCATGCTTAGGCATATATACCCGATTCATGACTGCTGCATGCATGTCAAGGAAGCAAATCCACTTTGCACTTTGAATATATATATATATATATATATATATATGTATACTTTGACCAAATACCATGCTTTCTCTTCCATGACCAACGGCCAGACCATTAAAAGAAAAAAAGTGACAGACTGCTAATTAGCCATGCCAACTGATCTTAATTTTCTATACGTAGCTCATGATCAGTTAGCTTTAATTGAAATTTCTTTGCAAAAGGAAAAGTCTCGAACCAGAATCAGAAACAGTGAGATGAACTGTGTTTGAACAGATCGAAGAGAAAGGAAAACAAAAATAGACAAGTCGTCTAAAAGCGACAAAAGCGCGAACGTGTTTAGGAGAAAGAAGTAAGCGTTACGTACGTACGTAGTGAGTGCATGATCCTCGTCGCATGCAGTCGCAATCGCGGGCCATGCAAAATGATGAAAATTGATACCCCACAATTAATTAATATTATAAATACCCGCCCCAACATGATGACTCGCGATCGGGAATTAATTAACAATTACACCACTCTACGGACTATTCGCTCGCTAGCTCCATCTGATGCCCACGCAACATCATGATCACCCATCGTCCACGTCGTCATTATTAATAATAATAATAATAATTATTGCTGTTAGTTGTTATTATAATCAATGTATTTTGAATACGTGGATAATTAATTTTGAAAAGAGTTGTACGTTTAAACATCTTGGACACGATTTTTGTATTATTGGATGACATACATGAATGTGTTCATAAAGAGTTCTCATCTTAGGAATAGATTCCTTTCTTTAATTTGACGTTACATGGCCTCATGTGCATGTGAAAACTTGATGATCTATTCCTTTCCTTTTTAAATGACTAACGAAAATCTTGAAAAGGAAGAAGCAACGTTGATGCTTGGGTATCATTGATAAATAAGAAGATCCGCTATGAGGCGAGCACATTATTATTTTAATGTATTTTATAAAAACATATCATAAAAAAATATTAATTTATAGATTTATTTTTATGAAATCTTCTTATGAATGTAAACTCAAGTTCATTTACGTACGATTCTAACAAGTGGGTGGCGTGCGCCAAAAATACCACTTAAAGATGGATCCAAATGATTAAGGACGCTACTTATATGATATTTCATGCCGTATGTTATGAAAAAATATTAACTAAGAAATTAAATAAGAGAAAAACGACTGCATATACATTATTTACGTACATTATTTTACATTATTTACGCGGGGTCTTTCATATGTATTGAAAGTTAGAATAAAATTTATAAAAGAGTAATGTTATGTGCAGTCATAGAATATATAAGTATTGTACATTCATTTTGAAAATATATGAGATTAATTATTAAAAAATTAATTTTTTTATGTAAATTTTATATTTATTTATTTTTTAAAAATAATTATACAATATTTACACACAACTGCAACAACCATCTCTGTTCGTAATAATAGGGAGATTGTAATTTGTAGGTGATTAAAGTTTCCTTTTTACGATGGAACGACTATATATACCAAGTTTTTGCGTCGTAAAAATATAAATGAAGGAACCAAAAAAAGAAGGAAAAGCCGTTTTCAAAGCCTGATCTAAAGTTAAACTTACATATAGATATAGAGCAGCGGATTAAGAACTCTCTCTCTCTCTCCCTCTCTCCTCTCAATATTTTTGTATCTCTCTAAAACCCTCCCCAATCCTCTCTCTCTTACTGCACTTTCAGGCCACGATTATAACATTTCGATTTTTGCACTTTCTCATTGATGTGTTCTATGGGGGTTTGACTTTCTAGGGTTTATGTTGCATTCTTTGTTGTGCTCTCTCCCTCTCTCTGTGTGTGTGTGTCCCAGTATTCGATGTCGTCTGCTTCGTCGTCGTCCCAGGTGTGCTACAATTCGGACTGCAAGGAATTGAAATCGGAGCAACCGAGAAAGGGCTGGAGGCTCCGAACTGGAGAGTACGCGGAGCTCTGCGATCGATGCGCGTAAGTGAACTTTGTTTCTTTTCCCTGTTTACTGTTGTTGACTGATACATTTGTATTAGCTGCCCCCCCTCCCCCCCTCTCTCTCTCTTCATTTTTTTGGAGTTTGAAGTTTAACATGCTGTAATTTTGAGGCTTTGGAGTGTGGTGGATTGGTTTGAGCTTCGAGTTTGGTGCGGTGTTGAGTTCTTGTATGGCTGTTTTGGGGATTTTTTTTCTTTTGCTATAGCTGGATGTGGTTGTGGTTTTGTCCACTAGTGTGGAGCTGGAGATTTGGCTTGCTAGAAGGCAAATTGGGAAATTGGGTTTGGGTTTATGTGATGTCTGGCGTGAAGTTTTGATTGAGGAAGCTAATAATCTACTTTTGAATTTACAATGGTTCTCTACCTAAAAAGGGACTTTCAGAATAGGGAAATTTGTTTTAGGCATAACACTTCTTACGTAGACCAGGTATTTTTTAACGGGGAATAGTTCCTTGAATGAATTATTCTCTGGTAATTTAAACGGGATTTTAATTCTTTGGACTTTTTGATGTGATATCAATTTGGTAAATAATTATTTACGACTTATTTCCGAGAAAAACCTCTGTATGTGACTGCACGTGTATTTCTTTTCATAAAAAAAAAAAAAAAAAAATTGAAGCCTTTACTGCGTATTTCCATTTTTGTTAAATTGCAATTAATGGGTGCATGCTACTTTGATTGCAATTGCATAATTCTAAGTGGGGTTTTTAGAGATGATTAAATAGTGTTTTTCTTCTGTTGCTTGACGGTTTGGGTTAGTTCTGAAGCTCCCTCAAAAAGTAGCATCTTGTTTTTGTTTTATGAACCTGTCTGAAATATTATTAAATTATTCAGTACTTTATGAGCAGAAGCTAGGGTATACTAAATCGGTGCACTTCTTATTGGTCGAGTTCTCAGATGATCATTCTTCGCCTTAACCATTGTCATTCTGCTAAGGAGTTTGTCATGTGGTTTTCACTCTGTTTTTATTCTTTTGGAGGATCCTGCATTCTGAGATGTATCTGCAAGATCAATATAAATATTTTCAAAGTTGTTGAAGTTCCCAGTCTTAATCCTCGGAGGAGGTTTAAGTGAATCTGTTTCTTTTTGTATGTTGACTTTGAAGGAATGTCGAACCAATCTAATCTCCAATCATACTTCCTTCTTTTTAATCTTGAAATCCTATTATAGACTTTGCTTATCATAATTTTTTTTGTTTTTGCCATCCAGTGTTGGGGGAGAAAAAAGGGTAAGGTTTAAAATGACACAATAACTTCAAGTTTCTTTACATTCAGTCTAATTGTGGTGCACTAGGAAGAGTACATCATGTGTTTACTACCCAGATGGTGGCTGTAGCATTCAGTGGTAATGTGTGAAGAGAGTAAGCTTTCGATGTGGATATGATGTATCAAAACCTACCATTTTGCTGCCATGGAGCATTTGACTACTTTTTATTCATTCTACTATGACAGTGCAACACAATTTCTTGGGTAGCTACTTGGTTATGTTTCTTCCACGGCATAGATTGTCCCTGGATTTTGTTTAACTTTTTTAGATAGTTGCTGCATCGGATGTGTGAGTTCTGCCGGAATGAGACATGCCAATTCTTTTGTACTTTTATGTTTCTTATTAACTTATAGCTCTGCTTTTGTGTCTGCATGTGTATTTCTTAGGGGTGGATAACAGTGGTTGAATGGGTTTCCGTTTATATGCTGTCTGTTTTCAGAAAAGATTAGCTATTAGGATAATTAGATCAGCAAAAGGGAAAGCCTCTGTATGTGTGAATGAGTATTAAACTAGCTTATTGACTGTGAGGGTGATTAAGTGTTTTATTATATAAGGTAGCCAGTTTGGATGATGGTTATTAGTTTTCTGAATGGAGAATCAAGATTAATTTTATTTGTAAGAAACCCTAAACCTACCTAATATTTCATATGTTGCTTATTTAGTTATATGGAAATTTGACACTAGTTCTATGTGACACTAGTTCTGTTTATGAGGAAGGAAGATTCTGTGAGACTTTCCACTTGACTGCTACTGGTTGGAGGTGTTGTGAGACTTGTGGTAAGGTAAGCTGGCAATTTTTCCTGTTTTATTATTATTCGTTAGTGGTGTGGTAGATATCACATTGTTATCTTGCATTCTTGAAACAAAAATTCTGAAGTTTCTTGTAGAAATGTTCTAATAATTAGTCTTTCTTTGCAGCAAGTTCATTGTGGATGTATTGTTTCGATTCACACATTTACATTGTTGGATCGGGGAGGGATTGAATGCATGACGTGTGCAAGGAAAAGTGTCCTTTGGGTACAAATATATTCTTCTTCCTTTATGATTCTTTTCTTATTTTCATTAGCTGTTTGTAGTGCCACATTTTTTATACTGTCCAATTTGTTGTCTTGGTGTTTTTGCTGATATATCATTATTATGACTATCAAGTCACTAAAAATTTTTTTGATAAGTAAAAATAGTGGATGGCCTAGAGAAGTAAGCATAGGACTCCCTTATATTGCTTATAGAAACTTAGCTATGTGTGTTTGCTTACATGCATGATTGAGCTTCATGCATGAAACTTCTTAGCGTGAGCATGAAGTTTATAATTTCTATGTCCATTCTATAAACTATCATTCATTTTACTGCTTGCATAATTGGGGAAAAAATTGCCTCATCTTAGGAGATAGTGATATTGATTTAAGGTTCTCGTACTACTTATAAATGTTGAGCTTGGTAAACACAGATATGATCAACTTGTGTACATTTTTTTAAGTCATCCACATTTTATAAAAATTCAAAAAGGCACAACCAAGACTTTGATACTCATCTGTAACTGTATATGTATACGTATACAAGCAATACTGAATAACTCAGGAAACACTACCACAAGACTTTGATTCCCACACTACACATCATGCCAAAATATTACCTTTAAACTGTCACACACTTCAAATATAATAAATCTGGAAACCTCCCCCAACCCCTCTGAATATTTTTCTAGGGACCAACCCCAGACTATCTACAAACATAATTAGAGCACTATCCACCCCACAAATCATTATATTTAGTATTCACTATTAACTTACACATACTCTCACTAATAATCATAGCCTTCTAACCACTTCCCCAAAATAGCTTGATTGAACAGAATTTAATTTGCATACTAGCTAACCTTGGGGTAGTTTAGTAGGTGAAATTTGAACCCTTTACCAATACCCCACAAAGAACTTTGCTGTAACTTCTCTAACCATTTGGCAACACCAGCAGGAAGAGGGAAAGAGACATATAGTAAGGAGGGAGATTTGACAAGGTGCTCTTAATTAAATATCTTTCTACTCGTAAACAAGTACTACTGTTTCCAACTAATCAAATGTCGCTGAACCTGCTAATAATGCCATAATTTAGAGTATGTTTGGCTAAGTTAGGTAAGGAAAATTTTGAGAACATTTGTTTTATAAAGTTTTGAAATGTGTTTTTATTGGGTTTTGTGAAAGTTATTGGAAAATATTAATAATTTTTTTTTGAGATACATTTTTGGTTTGTGGAAGTGGTTAGGTAGATTTGAAAAGTTGTTCTAATATATTTTTTTGGGTTTTTTTTTTTCAGTAAAAGTTGTTTTTTTTTTATTATTATTATTATTGAAACCTAAGCAAATGATTGGATGAAAATTTTTTTGGAGACATTTTTTTAGACTTATAGATGTTTGGATTGAAGTTGAAAATTTTTGCAAAAAAATTTGAAAATATATGGTAACCAAACATGACCTTTTATCAGTGTTGTTAAAAGCGCGCTTAGGCACAAATCATGCTTGCAAAAGCGTGCTTTTTGTGTGAGCTTAAAGCACAAAAAATCGTGCTTTTATAATTCTTTTTTTAAAAAGAATTAAAAAATATCATTTCAAGACCCATAAAATGATGTGAACAAATATTCTTAAGTATTTAGATGATATTGAAGACCATTTACATACCATAGGTCCACATAATGTCATATGTGATGTATATGCTTTAACTCAATATAATAGTCCAAATTGGCTCTCTTGATGGAATGATATTTGATTGCTTATGTTAGCATAGAAGTCACTACCTACAATTCTTGAGCTTTTTTGGTCATAGCCCTTTTGGTATATTTTGATTCAAGCTTGTATATTTAAAAAAAAAAACAAAATGAGTAGCTATTAAGTGTGGTTGTACCTTTGCCCTTTTTTTTGTAAGTGTGGTTGTACCTTAGCCCTTACTGTTAGGTTCCACTTCATTGAATGGATTTTGATCCCTGGTTCATCGATTAATTTTCCTATGAAAGAACTGAAAGATGAAGAGAATTTTCTCTCTACTTTAAGGGTTTCGAAGAAGGGACTGAAGGAGATAATGAAATTGGGGCAAGAAGAATTGATGGTTCAAAACATTTAATGAATAGTAAGTGACTTTTCAAAATTCGGTCTAATTGATTGAGAATCATATCATAGTGGGTGCCCATGTTGCAGAACCGTTCTTTCTTGCTAAGAATCCGATGAATCTGATTATTGATTGAGTTGGGATGGATCCAATTCATTGGCAAATTAAAAATCTACCATTTTAACACTAAACCCTAGAAAAGATTTAAGAGTCAACAAGACAAGAAGGAGAGGCTAGAAAAAGCAAGTTAAGGAGCTCAACCTGTCCTATGGAATCAGAAGAAAGGCATACTGTTCGGAGTGGTTATAAGAAATAATACTATTAACAAGCAAGGCATCAATGGAGTTATTCCTTCAATTTGAGTTGGCCACATAGCGGAAAACTTTGTGCACTTAATCACCCTGTCTTGAATACAATGCCTTTGATTTTGCTGCCAACTCATGTCCTCAGTAAGAGTTGTCCTCTTTAAATCACTAATAGCATTAGCCTTTCTCAACATAAAGCTCTCTCAATAATCATCAAAGTAAGTTTTTTCTTTCTCTACATTACCAAACACCTTTTTCCTGACTTCTAAATCAGCTTTCAAACTTTTTAGTTTATGCACCGGAATATAACTCAAGGAACCTTGAAAGTGGTAAGTCCACAACTGTTACACCCTTTCCACAAAACCCTTTGACTTTAGCAGCATAATTTCAATAAACATTTTCTACCTCCATGAAGGGCTCCAGTTCTCCACACTCAAGAGGGATAGGGAAATGATGGAGCAAATTCTTAACAGCCTTTATGGGGGGACACTTCAGGAAGCTAAGCTTCCCAATCAGGAGATATAATAAATCTGTCAATTCTAGATTGAGGGATTCTGACTGACAAAAATTAGCAAAAAAAAATTGATGCTGCATTGATATACAATAGGGCAATCTTTAATTGAAAATGAAACCTGTCCTATCACGATTCTGGTGATCCATGTTTTTGTTGTCCTTCAATTCCCCTCCCTCTTGCTTGACCTATGTTTAATATATCGATCTGTTTGTCTACTGTAATACAACATATCTCCTGATACTTGGCAAAGTTATTACCAAGATACTATTTTTCCTCTGATGTTATGCTTCAGAATTTTTCCTCCCTTTCTCCTTTACCCTTCCTTTTCGACAGTCATTTTGTACTCAAATATCTTCATCTTTGGAAACACCTGTTCATAGATATTTGATGTAAAAGCATTTTTAAGTATTCTCTTTTTCTTTGATTACTGCAGCAACATAAAACCATGCTATAATGCTGTATTTCTGAGCAGTTCAAACTTATATTGAGTGGGTCGGTTTCTAGATATCTTCCCCCAAAAAAATACTTACATTCGAAGTGATATGCAACAGGTGCAAGTTGCAATGATGTACCATTGATTTGGTTTTGGTTATAACCGTGTTCCATACTATATTGCAGACGTCAAATCCAACATGGCCAGCATCTTTGTGTTTTAATTCTCTTTTACCTGAGAGACTTAAAGACCTATCTGTCAAAAATTGGAGTCAATTAGCTGGATCAGGTCCTGTACCATGGCGGCAAGCACCCAGTTTGTTCAATTCAATTATACCTCCTCCACCAGAGTTACAGTCAAGGATTCCCTTTGAGGTTGACATATCAAGTGGCATAAACAAACTTAATTCTAGTGAAAGATTATCTACCTCTCCCCTGGAAAAAAAGAAAATTGATTACTTTTCTGAAAGATTGATGAATGGAAGCCTGAAGCTTGGTGCCCGGGAAATGCTTGAAAATGGGAATGCAGGTACTCACTTTATTTGCATGTGATGATCTTTAAAATAACAAGGTAGAAATAAGTAAGCAAAACTGATGATTTGTGATGGTGCTGCTTCCGTGCTGGTGATTGTACTGTAGAAATAACTAGTTGCTACTAAATCAATGTGATAATTTGAACATTTTATTTCAGGCATTAAGTGTGAGGAAAACCATAGTTCAGGTTTATCTCAACAGTCTTCCCCTTTAAAGGAGGAGCCATCTACCCCAAAATTTGGTGTGACTTTACCTCATTTGTCTCCAAATGAAACAAATGGTCAAACTGGGATATGTGGAACTCATTTGGGAACAACTCCTACATCTCTGCCAAAGCAGTTTCATGGTAATTTACAGAGTGGAGTTGACTTGTCTGGTGAAGCTCAGGTTCGAAATGGAAAGCCTCGAATAGATGCACGAGGAAGAAATCACTTACTTTCACGGTACTGGCCCCGGTTTACCAATCAAGAGCTTCAACAAATAACTGGAGAGTATCCTTGGACTAAATCATATATTATTGTTATTTTACAGTTTTGAGGATGAACTAAGATTCTTATATTTTCTGATTGACTAAAGTTGCAAATAATGAATTTATTCTGATTTCTGAAGATGGGCTTGGCTTTGCCTTATATGGTTTTTGATGCCCAACCTGCCTATTTTTTATGTTTATAATCAAGCATCATGTAAGCCTTAACCGTGCTTAAGTTCAAATTCTGTAATCACTCCTTTGTTTGAGAAAATGTTAAGTGCCAGTGATGCTGGGCGGATTGGTCGTTTAGTGCTTCCAAAAAAATGTGCTGAGGTGAGTCTGATGGTTCCCCAGCTGGTGTTTGGCTATTTTCAGCATTTCGCATTTCAATTCTTAAAGCTTTTTAGACGACAGAATAGATCCTGCTTTTTTCCTCAGTTAACGATGAATTTTATTGATGTATTTGTTATGATCAATCCATAGAAACTAAATAAATTCATTAGTCATCATGTGAAATGACCATGTTATCTGAAGTAGGCTCACATTAGTGCTCTTGCTTCAATTTCCTATAGCTTGTATGCAAAGTTGTTCGGTCCATTTATGCTAGAGCTGCATTCTTGTTTTCTTTGTACTTGTTTCCTTAGCAAAGTAAACAGAACATTAATCCATTGACTGTTATTGACTAATATGGCAAGATAAGTTCAAAATAAACTTCAGGAGTTTTTTCTTTTTTGGTGAAGATAGGAAGATAAAGTTACCAGTTATATGGAAGTTTAAATGATTGCCTACTTAAATGACAAAACAATGGCCATGTAACGATCCAGGAAAAGGACTAGCCTTATATCCACCATAACCCTAAAAAGACTAGTCAGTTTAAAACTTCCTTAAAATCCACTTATAAAACTCATTTTATTTTATTTGACCAATCTCATAACAATCAACCTTATTGCATGGTGCCTAGAAAGAGCTACTTATCATGATAGTATGGAACCAGTACTTCGCGGTTTCCTGCGAATTTAAAGCAGCTAAATTGTTGACAATGTTGTGGTCTAGAAAGCTATATAAAAAAAGCTCATTTTCACCTAGTATGTGGTACTTAGCACCCATGGCTACCTTATAACTTAGATACTATGTAGTCTAGGGCTGTAAAGAACTCGGTCCGGATTCTAGACTGGTCGGTCTCTGTCCCAAAATATGTGGACTGATGAAATTCGGTCCTGTCTCGGGGTCTACAAATTTTGGACCGGACCGGACCGAACCCCTATATATATATTTTTTTAAATATTTTTAATAATTTAATATATTATTTTAATATAGTTTATATAAGTTAATGATGTAATTTTCATCTAATTTATTATTATTAACCATATAAAATATAAAATAATATATGCTATTAATTAATAATAAATAATAAATCATGTGATACTTTGTCATTATATGTAAATAGTTAATACATCATACATTCATACATACTCTACTATTTACACTTAATTAAAATAATTTGGTAATTTTTTTTTTTTTAAATACCTAAGTTGCAAGCAAATAGAATAATCTATGTACAATGAAATATTTTGATATTCATTAACCATATATAAAATGTATGACATTATTAATAATTATGCATACTAAATAGTAAAGTCTAAGTTAATAAGTAGTAACTATCAACATCATAAATATAATTATAGTAAAATATTTCTTTAACGAGTTAGTTACATAATCCACATTAATAATTCACTTAATTTTAATTTAGTAATTTAAATAATTTTTTTATTAATTTATTTGAAAAAAAAAGATGAAAAAAATAAAAAAAATAATTAGGCCGGACCCAACGGACCGGACCGAACTAATAGCTACCAGTCCGGTCTGGTTCCTATGGATGTTCGGTCTGGTCCGGTCCAGGGAAAATGATGGGTCCATCACTAGACCGGACCGATTTACAGCCCTAATTGTAGTCCAATGTACTTGGCTTTGCCTTTTTTTAATAAAATTCTTATTTACTGATAAAAATAAACTATGTAAGTTATTCCTTTTCCCAATGTGGGATTGGGGTATTAAAAATTATAATGTCCCAAATTTAGTATGAGAGGGTGGTCAATGAAATCCCACCTTACTTGAATGGGTAAGTTATTTCTGTTTATAATGATGTTAAGGGGATCCAGTTGTAGTTTTTATTAGTCTTTTTAGAGTATAAACCCATATATGACTTAGGCTGCGTTTAGATGTTGAACTGAGTTGAGTTGAGATGATAAAATATTATTAGAATATTATTTTTTGATATTATTATTATTTTGAAATTTGAAAAAGTTGAATTATTTATTATATTTTGTGTTGGAATTAGAAAAAGTTGTAATAATGAGTTGAGATGAGTTGAGAGGAGTTGAGGAACCAAACGAACCCTTAAGCTTGCCTTAGGTTGTTGCAAATGGTGTCAGAGCAAATTCTAACTAGAAGTGTCCACAACAGAAGGGCTCAAGGAGGACTCTATAGACTTTATTACCAAACTAAGTTGCCTACCAGACTAATCTCTCTCCTAGGCCAGGTATCTAGGAGAGAGGGATTTGGCCTCTGACCTTATTAGGGATTTAATGGGGGAGATTGTAATGCCTTGGATTTAGTGTAATACGGTGAATAGGATCTTGCATATGTGGGTGTAGAAGTTTTTGCAGTTTATAACAATTTTAAGTTGCACCAATTACAACCTTGACTAGTTCATTTGGAGCTTATTCAAGATGCGGCTTAGGTTTTTCTTGGGTCGTTATAGATCAATGGAGAATCAGTTATATTTAAGTACCTGGCTAGCTGTTATATATTGTAGTGTAGTTCTAGTTCATATGGTTGATGAGCAAAGAAATTTCTATGGCTGTCATTCCTAGTACAATGTTGATTAGGTAATCTATTGTTTCAAAAGATTTACATTATGCTTGGTGTTAGTTGTTGACCTTAATCAAATTCCATCTTTAGCATGAGATGCATGTGGCTGCCATGTTATATGCACATAATGGATTAGTTTGTTGGCCATTCGCATTTCTAGGTCATAATATCGTAGTTTGGCATATTAGTTTTAGTTTGTCAACTTTTTATGCAGATTATCCTTTTATAACCATGTTCAATTACCATGCGACAGGCCTACTTTCCACCAATTTCTCAGCCTGAGGGATTGCCTCTTAAAGTCCAGGATGCAAAAGGCAAGGAGTGGGTTTTTCAGTTCCGTTTCTGGCCCAACAACAATAGCAGAATGTATGTTTTGGAGGGGGTTACTCCTTGCATACAGTCCATGCAATTGCAAGCAGGCGATATAGGTAATTAACTAGTTATTGCTGGGAAATTTCTAGCTTTTGGATTATTTGGCTGATTAAATCTTTCGTATGGTCTGAATGGCACCTTTTTCATGGTTTAGCTCCATACGAATGTTACCTGTGGCCAATTTCTTCCTTGTAGTTCTTTTGGACCTGGTTTTGTGCTGGCTTTAATTCACTGATTACACATTTCAAGCATAGTTTGAGAATTTGGTCTAGCACTTGTGTGCTGAATGCTCCACTCTTAATTGATGATTATGTTTTGGTTCATCTCTCTAATAAGTGTGGTGTCAAATCACCAGTACTGGGTGCATCACGATATCATAATTTTCTTGTTCTGCAACTGATGCTTAATTTTGTCTTCTCAGTAACATTTAGTCGATTAGAGCCAGAAGGTAAATTGATTATGGGATTCAGGAAGGCTTCGACTGCTCAATCTTCTGATCAGGTTTTGCCTTAAACAATACCTAGCACTTTTTTCTTAAAATTTTTTTTTTTTTTTTTTTTATGTTAAGAGTATAAAGACGATAATTATTTAAATAATTTATTCAAGAACCGTCCTGCTTTCATGCTGATGATGTTTATAAAAAAAATGATATGGCATATAGTAGTCAAAATAAAATCAAGAGCAATAACACGGCTATTAGAGCATAAAGTAGTCACATTTAACTGAGCAGTTCTTGTAGATTTGTTTATCAGATAACCAAATTCAGTTCTTTGTTGCATAATTTTAGCATGGTAATATTTTTTAACCAATAGACATCTAGTATGCAGAAGATTAACAGGTTTCTGTTGACAGGATAACGAAACAAGTAAGACTGGGAATGGAGTTTCTACACATGGAGATGTAAGTGTTACAAAAACCGTGATTGTTGAAGTTGATTTAGATATCCATCATTGAAGAGAATTCTGGATCACCTTTCTTTCCTTCAAACAAACAGGCTGAATTGGCTGATCCTAGTTCGTGGTATAAAGTTGATAAGTCAGGATACATAGCTAAAGAAGTACTAGGAGGTAAATCATCAATCTCTAGGAAGAGGAAGAGCAGCACCTTGCGTCCAAAGAGCAAGCGCCTAAGAATTGAAAATGAGGACCTGATAGAGCTGAAGCTAACATGGGAAGAAGCTCAAGGATTGCTCCGTCCTCCTAACTGTGTCCCCAGTGTTGTGGTGATTAAAGGCTTTGAATTTGAGGAGTACGAGGTACCTTAGTTAATTTTTGTTGCTAGTGGAAAGAAATAGCAGTGCCAATGATTGCTTGTACATTTTCTCTAGCCACATATAGTATATCTTTATGCTTTTCAATGATCTGCTTCTGCTTCTGGCTTCAATTTTGATGTATTCCAGGATCAACAAGGATTTTCACCTTCAGCGGTTAGTTAGAAATGTAGTTGCTTTGTTCTAGTAATGCTACTATGCTGCCATAGTGATATAAAATTGGTAAATTAATAAATTCTGATGTGGGCCTGGCTCTTTGGTCTTTTTTGGTTGGGGCGGGGGGCAAAGAGAAAAGAAAAGAGAACAAATAATGAAGTTTCAGATCAAGACTCTTGAAAACCTGATTTTCAAAACTAAAAATTCCTTAGTGTCCCCCTCGCTCTGTTAGGTCAGAGTACAGTAACAGACATCTGAAACTTTTTGATTTTGCTACCATTCCCTGCCCTCTTATATATCACCACAGACTTCTTGAACAGTTTTGTGTTGCCACTAGCGATCCCCACCGAAGGGGTGAAGAACATTTAACCTGGCCTGGTATTTAAAAGATTTTCTTGTCAAACAACAAAGTGGGCCACAACCCCTGGCAACACTCCAAACCCTCCCCACAAAAAGAAAGCCCACATTGAAAAACATTGAACCCAGACCTCCTCCCACCAGTAAAGACTGAAAGATACCGCTTGATCTAATGGCTTCCATTGCATCTTTGTTGTTCTTTAAAGTGCTACTTTTCTTTGATATTTTATTTTGTTTTTTATTAAGAAGCAATTTGTTAAGGTGAGGATGCTTATGTTTTGACATCTAACATTTATTATTACAGGATGCACCAATACTTGGGAAGCCAACAATTTTTGCAACCACTGATGTGGGGTAAATCACCGATCTTTTTGTTGCTCATTTTTGTATGAACATTTTAAATTCCTTCCTGTTTATCGTCTGTTTTCTTTTCCTAAGGTTGAAGCATATGTAGTATGCTATTTCTTTTTAATTTTTTTTTTTTCATTTTCGTGCCTTTTTTGTTTCAAATTGTTCTCTGGGGTAAAATTCTGTTAAACATCTCCTATGGAAAACAGTGATTATTCTTTTTAGTTGTCTTGTTTCAAATTTTTTTCCTGGTCAAACTATTCTCTAACATCTGTTCTATGGCTAGAAATATATTTTGTTTTAGGTAACTTTGCTCTATTTGTTGTGGATTGCTATGATATAGCAATCTGCTGGGCCTTTATTGGAACAAGAAATCGTTGTTTTTCCTTTTAGCCCCTCAGTATTATAATGCACATGGTCTAATTATGTTCACTCTTTGAGCCTGGAGAATTCCAATGATGTGTTTCATCTGTGTTAGTGAAAAGATTCAGTGGGTTCAATGTGAAGACTGTTTCAAGTGGCGCAAATTGCCTGCCAATGCTTTGCTTCCCTCGAAGTGGACCTGTTCTGACTCATTGGACCCAGAAAGGTATACCATATCTGTTTCGAACTTTGCCACCACTTGTGTTTCCATACCATCTACTTCTTTGAGCACCTTATACCATCTTGCAGCCTGAAAGCTTTGTTCAAATGAAGAATTCATTGGTGATTTGTGCTATAGATTACTTGCCCACAATGCATATTTCAGGATAAAACTAAAATGTGTGGATTCTAGACTGTGTTGTCTTAACTGCTTGAAAATATTCCAAATACATAGCAAACAAGTCACTACCAGCCATTCAGCTAGATCTTTGTTGTTAAATCATTAGGGCGGGCTGGCTATTTTTGAAAAATATTATGACATTGAAGAATTGTCACTATCTTTTTGTCTTTACAAAGAGACGACATTTCTTGTTTTTCCCCTTTCTTCTGTGATAGTCATCTTCTTATGTCCCAAATGGGTACACTAAGAAAATTAAAACATAGGACACAAACAACATAACTACCCCCCACCCAAAAAAAGAATGAGTGAAATATATAAAATGTTGAAATTATGAGTTGATGAATTGGAACCTCTATTATTCCCTTAATATCTTTGTGGTCCTCTCTGGTACCAGATCTATCTGTTCAGCAGCCCAAGAATTGACAGCAGAACAGCTTGAAGATCTTCTACCCCAGTGTAATTTAGGTATGAATTGCTTGAAACAAATGCTAGATCTTACAGTCATATATGCAGAGCTAATAAATCAGGTATCATTTTATTAGGACACAGACTAGGTTTGTTGTCCAGCATGGTGCTAGAGCTAAAAAATCTGAGTTCTAGACTTGCTAGTATTGCTCTGTCTCTGTCTCTTTCTCTCTGCCTGTGTGCGTGTGTATGTGTGCACATGTTCTATTAGTCCATTGCTTTTCATGCCTAATTGTCAAATTTGCAACTTGTTATGATTGGACAGCTGCTACCAAGAAAATCAAAGCTGCTAAACAGGACCTAGATAATGTTGAAGCTCTCGAGGGACTTGACACTCTTGCAAACCTAGCCATCTTGGGAGAGGGCGAGCCACTTCCAGCATCATCCCAAGCAACGACAAAACACCCCCGGCATAGACCTGGCTGCTCATGCATTGTGTGCATTCAGCCACCTAGTGGGAAGGGCCCAAAACACAAGCAGAGTTGCACCTGTAATGTCTGCCTAACCGTGAAGCGCCGTTTCCGCACATTAATGTTGCGTCGTGAGAAGAAACAATCAGAGAAAGAAGGGGAAACAACACGCAAAAAGCTGCCACAGCAGCAGCAAACGTCGCCTGAGAAAGTTCAGGATGATGATTCCCTGCCATGTAGTAATAAAGGAAATTGTAGTCCGAAGCAGATTAGAGGGGCCAATGATGTTTCTGATGATGAAACTAATAGAGGGAAGTGCTCTTCTCCTTTTAAAGGTAAAATTGACTTGAATATCCAGCCGGAGCGGGAGGAAGAGCTTTCACCTGGTTCTGATTCTGGCAGCATGATAAAGTTGCTACGAGATGCAGCTGAGAGGTTTGTCATGCAGCAGAGATTACCAAGCTCTGGGGCCAGTGGAAGTGCATCCACCAATCAGTCAAAGCCGAGTGGAGATGGAGCTGGGGGAGAAAAACTCAGCAGTCTTGTCGCCCTTAGCAGCAATCATTGCGATGCTGATGAAGACTCTCCTGCAACTCTGTGTATAAAAGAATCTGGATCCACTCCGGCAACTGGGTAGATTAACCTTTGCTTTTATGGATATTGATCAGCCACTATGTGGGAGTGTTGGCAGTGGCTGGGGCAGTTTCTGTTGTACATTCATCCATATAAGCTTCATGATCTTTCCCATCTTCGAATCTGTACATAAAGAAGAGGGATAGGGAGTGCACGTATGGTTGACAAACCAGTAATCTCCTCTCGACAGTAATTAGTTGAGACCAAAAAGGTCAGGTAGGGAGAATTATAAAAATGCAACTGTAGTGGGTAGTGGGTTGAAGCTATACAGTTTCTTTTTAGGAGCTCACCCATCCAGCAACTTTGAGGATGTAACTAAATTAGAATTTTTCGGCTCCGTATAAGAAAAAGTACATTTTACTAAGTTAATTTGTATTTGCTGGTAGTCGGTTATCAAGTTCAAGTGATCTATGCCAAGAAAAAGAATCCAGATGATCTTACCTGGTTAAACACTTTAATTCTTGCCATAAGGGTGGGCATGGTGTATCAATTTGAATGGGTTGAAAATCTTCCGTTTTTTGTATACTTCTTGTGTACTTGGATTATGTCTATTTACTTGGTAATAAAATTCACTTATTACTTTAAAAAAAAAAAAAAAATCCTCTGTTTCCGACTTTCTACATCATGGGAGTCGGAAGAAAAATTTAATTTGCAGCCAACTAGGATTTATTGAGTTGAGCCAACTTTTCGATCTTTGGGTTGCAGCTTGAGATTTCACATGTTGATTTGTAAGAATAAAGTTTGTCAAGAGGATGTATAGAATGTTACAAGAAGCCAATTAAGAGAGAAAAGTCATCTATAATGCTAAAACCATGAAAGTGCTGCGAGCCTGGATGGACTTACATGTTGAGCAGGTCTTCAAACATGTCAAATTTTATCAAGGGGAAACTTGAAGGCTTATAAGTTCGAAGTTCCAATGCAATTCATCGAAACCTTACAGGTTGTGGTCCGGGTTCTTTTGCAGATCGAACTGAAACCTCAGTGGTTAGTGGGTTGGAAAAGAAGATAAAAAAACTACTAAAATATGATTGATGACTTTCAGGGGCTAAGAACCTGAATGACACTTGAATATAAAAAAAAAAACTGTGAAACACAGGTAGTTCACAATCGCAGGAGAGAAGGCAATTGAAGAAACTATTTAGAATATAATATCAAGTGGGGGAAAGCGAAAGTTTTCTTCAAAATTCCGTTCAGGAAAGAGAGAGAGGCTAAATATGGAAGGGATATCATAATAGAGATTCACGAAAGACACGACATTACAAACGAGATAGAGTAGAATTTGATTGAGCTCCATCAAGTATTCTTGGGTGATAAATGTTTAAACTTTGATCTATAAAGGGATCTTAAAAATAAAAAAATAAAAATAAATAAAAATAATAATAATAATAATAATAATAAAAGAAAAAAAAAGAAAAAAAAGAAAAAAGAAAACCTAGCATATTAATGTGCATTGACATGATATGTTTTTGTAAATTTATCACTTTTATTCTTGAACATGGCTGTTAGGTGAAGACTCAAGGTCACCACCTCTTTGCCTATCTCAAGTCTCAATCGAATGGACATAATTTATATTCTAGACCAACTTTATATAACCCATAGTCCCATTTCCAAGATTAAGGGCATTTTCCCTCCATTGTTGATTTTTTTTTTTAAAGTAAAAATAGAACTTTTTTAATTCAAGTAAATATGTGGAGCCCAAGTACACAACAATATGCGAATGAGAACATCCAGTTACAAGTTAGGAGTTAGAGATGGATACAAGAAAGTTATGCAAGCTAGGTCCATAGAAAACAATAGTCGAAACCCATAGAAATAAAGAGAAAAGACAATTTAAATTCATCCAAAGAGCATTCTTGATCTTCAAAACAACTGTTATTTCTTTCAAAAATAAATGCACCACATGATACATAGAGGAATCATATTCCACACCGAAAAAATTTGGTACTTATCCTGAAAGTCTCTCTAAGAAGCAAAAAGATCCACCATCTTCCCAGGCATCGCCCACATAATACCAGTCCGGCTAAAAATCTGATCCCATAACATCTTTTGCCTCCTTTGTTGTAGGAAGAAAAAGAAAGTATAAACATTTTCTTCAATCTAAAAGAACACGTACTCAGAATTCCATTCAAGAAAAGATGGTGGAAAAGGGAACACGAAGGAACATATCCGATTTTCGTCCAAGATGTCGAAAAGAAGTTGGTTTCTTACCGCAAAACCATGAAAGGTTTGATTTATTTGTAGATTATTGTTTCAATGTCTCAGATATGAGTTGTGACAGAAAGAACAGGATTGTTTGGTACCTTCCAAATGAAATTCTTACTCGATGCTAATAGAGGTAGTCAACGTGAAACTCAGTGCTAAAAGCTATTCGGAATTTGTAAGATCTAGTGCCATAGCATAGGAAACGAGGATACACCATAATTAAATTGAGTATATACCGTAACGTAACCAGTTTTGCAATGAAATAGCATTAGAAACATCACGCAGCATTTAACAAGGTGCTGACTTAGTGGTAAGAGATTATTTGGTCGATAGATGGTCATAGACAAGATGCAAAGAAGATTTTTTTTTTTTTTTCTCTCTCTCTAAAAGAGGACATCACTCAATAAGATTTTATTGATGAACCCTGACTTTCGATAGAAAGAATCCAGTGCTAACAAAGTAAACCTTAGAACTAGCAAGAGTACTAAGCGAGCACTTAGGGTTATTTTGTAGTATATCAATAGCACTTAGGGTTATTTTGTAGTATATCAATGTGAAGAAGAAAAAAAGCACTATACAGCTACTCAGCTAGACAGCGTAAACAAAACTCAAGTCATGTACATCTTATAGTATTGGTAGTCCTGATTTTTCAACTCTCAAAGCATCCTATCAGCACTTTTTCGACTGGATGAGACCTCTAGATATCCTTAGGTCACATATGCTCCTTGTTTTGCCAACCAAGTATCAATTATATTTGTTTCGTTGAGTGTACGGTTCACAGCTATTATTCAAGACTGGCATTGCGATAATAAATTCCCAAGTTTTCTTAGCGGCAACGCGCCTCTCCTGAGCCATTCCACCAGTTAGCAAGCACCATAAAGTACTCCAGCCCACCTCAACCTTTCGTAGATTCAGGCTCTTATAGATTCAATCCCCCTAGTAGAGCTCTAACCTCAACCACAGTATTTGTGCCTACTCCATAGTGCTAAGAAAAAACAGCTAGAATACCCAACACCTCCTTCCCTGCGTACTCTTGTGCCTCTTGCCACTTCCATCCAGAAGGGGTGCATAAGTCACCCATCTGTAGGTTTTGGTGGGTAATTGAGTTAACTTGGTCTGCCAAGGGTCCGAAGACTCCCAACTCAGACCAATTGTCAAACTAGAAGGATACCTTTCCTTCCTTTAAGTTCTATCTTGAGCCTGAGAAGACAACCTGGAGGAGGGGATTAACAGATTTCCAGTAATGAGAATCTTGCTGCTTGGCGAGACCTTGGAGGCATGCTCACTTTTAAGATCTCCCCCTAAATAATTCAGCCCATAGAGAGTTTCTCGAATAAAAACTTCCAGACAAAATTCATGTGTAGTTACTTCACCCAAGTCTCTTATTCCTAATCCTCCCTCAGGCTTACAATTTCTATCCCACACTATCCACCTCTTCTTCCTTATCCCCTCCTTAGAACCCCAGAAAATCTATCATAAGAACCCTACCAGAAAATATTTCACAATAGACAGAAGTACAAGATGAAGAAGAAAAGCAAAATTTGGTTGGCTAACACTTCAGTAATACAAGCAAGGATGCAATGCATAGCAACATCTTTAGATGCTCTGCCAGCATTTTGTTGCAGTTGTTCATATTTAACGAAGACTATCCCTTCTAAAGCTCATTTATTCAGACAGAACTCCTAAACCCCCCAACCCCTCACTCTCTCTCTCCCTCACTTTCCTGTAAACTACGAAACTGAAACATACATACAGTTTTCCGGAATGATAACCCTAACTGACTAGTTGCTCAACTCTAGCTTTGGTATTGGCATCAGAACCTATAACTGCCACCACCAGCAAATCCCTAATTATAATACTTCAATAACTAATGAGTTTACCACTGTCCAGAAAGACAAAAACACCCACATATCCACTCCTGAAAGTTTGGGTTAAAGTATTTCAGATCCTGGAATTTGATGCATCCGATCCCATGATGCATCAACAAAAAACCACACCAAATAAAATGCACAAGCAACTAGCAACCGTGCTTTCATCAAGATAAACAGCAGTTTACCATCACAAAAAACAGTAAGGTACCGAATATTACAAACAAACAACAATACATCTGAGTACATTCACATTGAATATGTGAAAACCATATCTTTAGAGCATGGATCAATATTCAGACCAACTAGACAGTCATCCCTAAATATATAAGTGGTCACAAATATGTAACCTCTTCCAATCATTACCAAGGATCTACCAAGATGAAGTAGCTTAAAAGCACAAAATACATTATGTAATCACCAAAACAAAGAGAACATCCCCTTATATACATGCTTCTAAAAATCAATCAAGTACCATCATTAGGCAAAGCTGCCATGAACGAATTGTAGGAAGACTCCAGATCGAAATGGAGCTGCCGAGCCTGCTGCTCCGTCAACTCATCTGCTGCCCCCATCTTTGACAGCCTGGCAATCCAATCCTTCATCTTTGTCTTCCCTTCAAAATCCGGTGGTAAAATAGTCAACTTATTAAGTGAACCAGAAAGGTCCGAGAGCAGCGGGTGCACCTGATCAACTGCCACCATATTCAACTTCAGTGAGTCCATCGCAGTAATGAAATTCTGAACACACTCTGCCACAATGGCAGCTGAGGTGGTTGCTGAGCCGGCCGTAGCAGATCTATGCTCCACTGTGGCAGGAACTCCAGAGATAACCAGACGGTTTATAGCTGCTGGGCAATCCATTTTATAAGTATCCGCAAACCTCTCAATGCTCGGGACAGTATCTTTGAGTGTGGAAGCTAAGGTCTTAAAATGGGCAATGAGTTTGTGGCATTCGATCTCATAATCAGATGAGGATATTATATCACGGACATATGCCTTCTCAAGCTTCTCAGTGGCCTTAATTATTGCATAAAGCTCAGCAAAGTTCTCGTACATTTCTCTCTCGCGCTTGTCGTTCCAGAGCTTAACCTCCATTTCTTGTATGACGATAATATATATGTATAGACCCGGTAAGGTTAAAAATATTAGGGTTTTGTTTTTCCTTTTTGGTGAGTGTGGAGGATTGGAGAAGAGAACGGGACACGCGCAAAGAGAACAAACTTTCTTCACTGAAAAACAAAAATGTCACATATTAAGAGAAAACCAGTAAGGAATCGAACTTCCCATTCACCCAACAGTCAAATAAACATCGTAATGTGGAAAATGGATTAGCTTGTTCAACAATCAGCTTACAAACCCTAAAAGAAGCATAATCAGCGAAGTGATAAACCGATATGGATGCTTTCTTCGGTTGCAGGGGAACCACATCCAAAGACGCAATATATATTTATAATTAAATTTTGAAGCAGAAAGTTTCGCTAATTACTCAATAGGCATAGAGCTCAGCTAAATTACTCCAAAAGCATAATTCTTCGGAGCAACCAAAGAGGGCAACAATTAACAAGCATAATCTCTGAAGATTAAAAACATGACACAATCCATGCAAATAATAAGAATCCCAAACCTCAGATCAAAACCCAACAACATGAATCAGGTAATCACGCATAAAAACCCGAATTTCAAAAATTTACCCCAACCAAAATTAGCTTCTCGAACATGCGATTGGGCTCAGGCACTCAGCCATGACTTCTGGGGAGGGAGGGAGAGAGAGAGAGAGAGAGGGGGAGAGAGAGACTTACGGAGAGAGAGAGGCGCAGTATTTAATATTGTGAAAGCTCAATCTCTGAGCCTGAGCGTGTGTCGGAGGAGGAGAGGAGAAGAAGAGGGTTGCGTGTCGGCTCGCGCATGCTATTATTGCTGCTTACGGCACCTACGTGTAGCAGTTGAAAAAACAAAACCAAAAAAAAAAAAAAAAAAAAAAAGCTAAAAGCTAATGACAAATGAAATGACGCCCTTTTTCTGTTCTCTTACCCAATGCTCTGCACATTTGGGGTTTATTATGCTCTACCGTGGGGTCGCATCCAATGCCTCTTCCTTCTTAAATATTGAGTATTTCATAATTCGTCTAGTCCTGTCAAAATTCAGTTTATATTTTATAAATTTTTTATAACTTGATTTATTTTATTAAAATTATCAAATATTTCAGTTATAATCTATTAAATTCAAGTTAATTTCTTGCCAGAATGTTTAATTAAATAAAAATTTTATGTGCAGTCATTTTTATATTTTAATATAAAATTTTACTGATGTGATTCTCTTTATTATTATTTTAATATAAAATAACTATTTTAATCATTTTCATCAATAAAGTACGTAAAGAATATACAAAAGTGATTGTATGCAACAGAACTTTTAATTAAAAAATCAATCCTATTTAACTCTAATTTCAAACAAAATCTCAATCTTATTTAAGTTTAACAGGTATGGACACTTGGAAACATGATTTGTCTTCTCAAATAAACAATTCAATTATATTGTCTAATATTTAGCAGAGGCATAGTATATAACTGTAGTATAATATAAAAATAATAAATGAGTAATGCTATATATAGTCGTAGAGTGTGTAAGTACCGTACAATCGCTTTGAAAAAGAGTAAGGTTTACTGTTAAAAATTATTATTTTTTCATATAAGTCTCGTATTTATTCATTTTTTTTAAAATGATTACACGATATTTATACACTCACGATTATAACTGTCATTTCTCTTTTTTAAAACATAAGAAAACAAGAGGCAGATAACAAAAAAACAACCAAGGCCGAGCTTAAACGATGGCCCATGCCTGGAAAACACTCTCTCTCCGCCCCTTATTTGCCTCACATGACTTATGAATCCTCTTTTGGGAAATTTGGTCATACATTTCTTGTGCATACCCAATTTTCCCACTCTTTGTGTTTGTTTTACACCATTTAAGCGTACCTGTGTAAGGCACTTGCTTCATTTCCTATTATTGTACATACTAATAATTTCAAATAAAAAAGGAAAACTTTAATCTAAACACATAAATTAATAATTTTAAATCGGAAATGAAGAGTTTTTATCTAAGTATGTCACATCCACATGCAACAATGTTAAGTGACATGATAAGTTTTAAGTGAATGCATATGTCCCTACAAGCATTCATAATAAAATAACAACCATCCAACATCAGATGATAAATAAGTTTATAATGTCATCTTAAATAATATTAAAAGGCAATAGAAACTATCAATAGACTATTCAACTTTTATAACATTATCAAAGAGTAAGGAAACATTATATTGACAGCCCTGCAAATGAGTCTCGAGCAGAGAAGACCGCATCTGCACAATGAATGATTGAGGTGGAGAGGCTCGTGATCTAACCCAAGTTTTCAATGCCATCCCTTGGTGCAAAGAAGAATTGGACGAGTATACATAAGCATGCATTGGTTGGGAATTATCAAAACTTCTCTTTTTTATATAATTAAACAAACACATAAAGTTAGTATACTCCACAAATACCTCTTGGTTGTGCAATCTAGAGCTTTCTTTGCATCATCACTGAATAAAGATGCAATGAGCTTGCCAGTCTCATCATTGAGCTCGACCTTTGCTCGATAGCTAGAGCAAATAAAAACAAACAAGCATGAAGCAAATGAAACTCGAGAGAAAGAAATGAAATCTTGAAATTTTATGTATACAACATGAACTTGGAGTACATCTAATCCTCTGTTTATATACAAGACTATAGAGGCAGGAAATGTTACTAAACAGAGGTAAAACTAACTACTTACGAGAGTTGAGTACAAGTTCACTTTGTTGACTTTACACGGAAGTAAATGTAAAATCAAGATAAAACGAAATATTAAAACTATAATAGTTCCCCTCAAGATGATGTGTATATGTTATGCACATTCATCTTGTTTATGAGAGTATGAAAAGGTACGGAACCTAAAGGTTTAGGCTACGTTTGGATAGTGAGAATACTTGAGAAGTGTTGAAAATATTTGAGAATAGTTATGAGTAGAGATTGAAGGGGGTTTGTAAATCTCATTGAGAGTATTTTGAGTTGTTTGGATGTATGAAGCATGTTGAGTTGTTGACTTTTGGATAGATAATTGAAAAATGTATGGGTCCCATTAATGATTGATTTTTTTTAATGACGATTTTTTTTTATATATAATAATGATAAATACTATAGTGATTTTATTTTTTATTTATATTTACTAGTGATTTTATTTTTTATTTATATTTATTAGTGATAAATATTATAGTGATTTTATTTTTTATTTATATATAATAGTGATAAATATTATAGTGATTTTATTTTTTTATTTATATATAATAGTGATAAATATTATAGTGATTTTATTTTTTATTTATATATAATAGTGATAAATATTATAGTGATTTTATTTTTTTATTTATATATAATAGTGATAAATATTATAGTGATTTTATTTTTTTATTTATATTTAATAGGGATAAATATTATAGTGAAATTATTTTTTATTTATATATAATAGTGATAAATATTATAGTGATTTTATTTTTTTATTTATATATAATAGTGATAAATATTGAAGTGATTTTATTTTTTATTTATATATAATAGTGATAAATATTATAGTGATTTTATTTTTTATTTATATTTAATAGTGATAAATATTATAGTGAAATTATTTTTTATTTATATATAATAGTGATAAATATTATAGTGATTTTATTTTTTTATTTATATTTAATAGGGATAAATATTATAGTGAAATTATTTTTTATTTATATATAATAGTGATAAATATTATAGTGATTTTATTTTTTTATTTATATATAATAGTGATAAATATTGAAGAGATTTTATTTTTTATTTATATATAATAGTGATAAATATTATAGTGATTTTATTTTTTATTTATATTTAATAGTGATAAATATTATAGTGAAATTATTTTTTATTTATATATAATAGTGATAAATATTATAGTGATTTTATTTTTTTATTTATATATAATAGTGATAAATATTATAGTGATTTTATTTTTTATTTATATTTAATAGTGATAAATATTATAGTGAAATTATTTTTTATTTATATATAATAGTGATAAATATTATAGTGATTTTATTTTTTTATTTATATTTAATAGGGATAAATATTATAGTGAAATTATTTTTTATTTATATATAATAGTGATAAATATTATAGTGATTTTATTTTTTTATTTATATATAATAGTGATAAATATTGAAGTGATTTTATTTTTTATTTATATATAATAGTGATAAATATTATAGTGATTTTATTTTTTATTTATATTTAATAGTGATAAATATTATAGTGAAATTATTTTTTATTTATATATAATAGTGATAAATATTATAGTGATTTTATTTTTTTATTTATATATAATAGTGATAAATATTATAGTGATTTTATTTTTTATTTATATTTAATAGTGATAAATATTATAGTGAAATTATTTTTTATTTATATATAATAGTGATAAATATTATAGTGATTTTATTTTTTTATTTAAATTTAATAGGGATAAATATTATAGTGAAATTATTTTTTATTTATATATAATAGTAATAAATATTATAGTGATTTTATTTTTTTATTTATATATAATAGTGATAAATATTGAAGTGATTTTATTTCTTATTTATATATAATAGTGATAAATATTATAGTGATTTTATTTTTTATTTATATTTAATAGTGATAAATATTATAGTGAAATTATTTTTTATTTATATATAATAGTGATAAATATTATAGTGATTTTATTTTTTTATTTATATATAATAGTGATAAATATTGAAATGATTTTATTTTTTATTTATATTTAATAGTGATAAATATTATAGTGATTTTATTTTTTATTTATATTTAATAGTGATAAATATTATAGTAAAATTATTATTTATTTATTTATAATAGTGATAAATATTATAATGATTTTATTTTTTATTTATATTTAATTGTGATAAATATTATAGTGATTTTATTTTTTATTTATATTTAATAGTGATAAATATTATTGTGATTTTATTTTTTATTTATATATAATAGTAATAAATAATTTCACTATAATATTTATCAGTATTATATATAAATAAAAAATAAAATCACTATAATATATAAATAAAAAATAAAATCACTATAATATTATCACTATTAAATATAAATAAAAAATAAAATCATTATAATATAAAAATAAAAAATAAAATCGCTATAATATATATAAAAAAAAATCGCTATAATATATAAATAAAAAATAAAATCACTATAATATATAAATAAAAAATATTTATCACTATAATATATAAATAAAAAATAAAATCACTATAATATATAAATAAAAAATAAAATCACTATTATATATAAATAAAAAATAAAATCACTATAATATATAAATAAAAAATAAAATCACTATAATATATAAATAAAAATAAAATCACTATAATATATAAATAAAAAATAAAATCACTATAATATTTATCACTATTAAATATAAATAAAAAAAATCATTATAATATATAAATAAAAAATAAAATCACTATAATATATAAATAAAAAATAAAATCACTATAATATTTATCACTATTAAATATAAATAAAAAATAAAATCATTATAATATATAAATAAAAAATAAGATCACTATAATATATAAATAAAAAATAAGATCACTATAATATATAAATAAAAAATAAGATCCCTATAATATATAAATAAAAAATAAAATCATTATAATATATAAATAAAAAATAAAATCGCTATAATAATATATAAATAAAAAATAAAATCACTATAATATATAAATAAAAAATATTTATCACTATAACATATAAATAAAAAAATAAAATCGCTATAATATATAAATAAAAAATAAAATCACTATAATATATAAATAAAAAATAAAATCACTATAATATTTATCACTATTAAATATAAATAAAAAATAAAATCATTATAATATATAAATAAAAAATAAGATCACTATAATATATAAATAAAAAATAAGATCACTATAATATATAAATAAAAAATAAGATCCCTATAATATATAAATAAAAAATAAAATCATTATAATATATAAATAAAAAATAAAATCGCTATAATAATATATAAATAAAAAATAAAATCACTATAATATATAAATAAAAAATATTTATCACTATAACATATAAATAAAAAAATAAAATCGCTATAATATATAAATAAAAAATAAAATCACTATAATATATAAATAAAAAATAAAATCACTATAATATTTATCACTATTAAATATAAATAAAAAATAAAATCATTATAATATATAAATAAAAAATAAGATCACTATAATATATAAATAAAAAATAAGATCACTATAATATATAAATAAAAAATAAGATCCCTATAATATATAAATAAAAAATAAAATCATTATAATATATAAATAAAAAATAAAATCGCTATAATAATATATAAATAAAAAATAAAATCACTATAATATATAAATAAAAAATATTTATCACTATAACATATAAATAAAAAAATAAAATCGCTATAATATATAAATAAAAAATAAAATCACTATAATATATAAATAAAAAATAAAATCACTATAATATTTATCACTATTAAATATAAATAAAAAATAAAATCATTATAATATATAAATAAAAAATAAGATCACTATAATATATAAATAAAAAATAAGATCACTATAATATATAAATAAAAAATAAGATCCCTATAATATATAAATAAAAAATAAAATCATTATAATATATAAATAAAAAATAAAATCGCTATAATAATATATAAATAAAAAATAAAATCACTATAATATATAAATAAAAAATATTTATCACTATAACATATAAATAAAAAAATAAAATCGCTATAATATATAAATAAAAAATAAAATCACTATAATATATAAATAAAAAATAAAATCACTATAATATTTATCACTATTAAATATAAATAAAAAATAAAATCATTATAATATATAAATAAAAAATAAGATCACTATAATATATAAATAAAAAATAAGATCACTATAATATATAAATAAAAAATAAGATCCCTATAATATATAAATAAAAAATAAAATCATTATAATATATAAATAAAAAATAAAATCGCTATAATAATATATAAATAAAAAATAAAATCACTATAATATATAAATAAAAAATATTTATCACTATAACATATAAATAAAAAAATAAAATCGCTATAATATATAAATAAAAAATAAAATCACTATAATATATAAATAAAAAATAAAATCACTATAATATTTATCACTATTAAATATAAATAAAAAATAAAATCATTATAATATATAAATAAAAAATAAGATCACTATAATATATAAATAAAAAATAAGATCACTATAATATATAAATAAAAAATAAGATCCCTATAATATATAAATAAAAAATAAAATCATTATAATATATAAATAAAAAATAAAATCGCTATAATAATATATAAATAAAAAATAAAATCACTATAATATATAAATAAAAAATATTTATCACTATAACATATAAATAAAAAAATAAAATCGCTATAATATATAAATAAAAAATAAAATCACTATAATATATAAATAAAAAATAAAATCACTATAATATTTATCACTATTAAATATAAATAAAAAATAAAATCATTATAATATATAAATAAAAAATAAGATCACTATAATATATAAATAAAAAATAAGATCACTATAATATATAAATAAAAAATAAGATCCCTATAATATATAAATAAAAAATAAAATCATTATAATATATAAATAAAAAATAAAATCGCTATAATAATATATAAATAAAAAATAAAATCACTATAATATATAAATAAAAAATATTTATCACTATAACATATAAATAAAAAAATAAAATCGCTATAATATATAAATAAAAAATAAAATCACTATAATATATAAATAAAAAATAAAATCACTATAATATTTATCACTATTAAATATAAATAAAAAATAAAATCATTATAATATATAAATAAAAAATAAAATCACTATAATATATAAATAAAAAATAAAATCACTATAATATTTATCACTATTAAATATAAATAAAAAATAAAATCATTATAATATATAAATAAAAAATAAAATCACTATAATATATAAATAAAAAATAAAATCACTATAATATTTATCACTATTAAATAAAAATAAAAATAAAATCACTATAATATATAAATAAACAATAAAATCACTTTAATATTTATCACTATTAAATATAAATAAAAAATAAGATCATTATAATATATAAATAAAAAATAAAATCACTATAATATATAAATAAAAAATAAAATTGCTATAATATTTATCACTATTAAATATAAATAAAAAATAAAATCACTATAATATTTATCACTATTAAATATAAATAAAAAATAAAATACTATAATATAAATAAAAAATAAAATCATTATAATATTTATCTCTATTATATATAAATAAAAAATAAAATCACTAAAATATATAAATAGAAAATAAAATCACTATTATATATAAATAAAAAATAAAATACTATAATATTTATCACTATTATATATAAATTAAAAATAAAATCACTATAATATATAAATAAAAAATAACATTACTATAATATTTATCACACATTATAATATTTATCACTATTATATATAAATTAAAAATAAAATCATTATAATATTTATCATTATTATATATAAATTAAAAATAAAATCATTATAATATTTATCATTATTATATATAAAAGTAAAATAAAATCACTACAATATTTATTAATATTAAAAAATCACTATAATAAAATCATTATAATATTTATTAATAAAAATAAAATCACTATAATATTTATGGAACTCATACATTTTTCAACTACCTACTCAAAAGTCAACAACTCAACATACTTCACACATCCAAACAACTCAAAATACTCTCAATGAGACCCACAAACTTATTCCAATCTCTACTCATAACTATTCACAAACATTCTCAACACTTCTCAACACTTCTCACTATCCAAATGTACCCTTAGTAAGCATATCAGTAACTTGGTGAGCTGATGAAGCATGAAGAGTTGTTAAGACACCAGCTTGAATCTTTTCTCTGACCAGATGATAGTCCAGCTTAATGTGTTTTATCCTTTTATGAAACACTGGATTGGTTGCAATGTGTAAGGCAACTTGGTTATCACAGAAAAGTAGTGAGGGTTGATGATGTGTTTGATTGAGATAAAAAAGTAAGGAAAGGACCCAAACTATTTCACACACAGTATATGCCATTGAATGATTCTCCGCCTTAGCAGATGATCTGAAAATGGTTTTCTATTTTTTGGATTTCCAAGAGATCAGTGATTCACCATGAAATATGCAATATCCTGAAACTGACCTTCTAGTAACTGGACAAGTTGCCAAACAGAGTCAGCAAAAGTCTTGACATGAATGGGAGAAGATGGTGAGAAAAAAAAATGTATTGACGAGGTGCATTCTTAATGTATCTTAAAATTCTAAGAGCTGCCTGCATGTATGGTAGTCGAGGAGCATCAAGAAACTGACTTAAAAGATGCACTGCAATGGTTATATCAAGTCTTGTATTAGTAAAATACAGTATTCTTCCAATCAGTCTTCTGTAACCAAAGACGTCTTCAAGTAAATCACCATCTATTCTAGCAAGTTTGCAATAGGGACCCATTGAAGAGTTTTCAGGCTTGGATCCCAAGTAAACCAGCATCAGATAAAAGTTCTAAAGCATATTTCCTTTGATAGATGGCTATACCTCTTTTTTATCTAGCAATCTCCATTCCAAGAAAATACTTTGCAGGTCTTAGATCTTTCAATTTAAATTGATCATTTAGAGCCGACTTGATACAATCAACTACTGTCATATTACTTGCAAGGAGTATATTATCAACATATACCAATAAAATCACAAATGAAGTACCTTCCTCTTTTGTAAAAAGAGAATAATCAAACTTGGATTGTTTAAAACCAAGCTGAAGTAATGCGGAAGTAAATTAGAGTTCTATTGTCGAGAGGCCTGCTTTAGGCCATAGAGTGATTTTTGTAGCTTACACACTCTTGTGTCCCCTTTGCTAAGACAATTAGGTGGCACTTTCATATATACATCCTCTTCTAAATCTCCATACAAGAAATTATTGTTGACATCTAAATGGATTAAATTCCAATTATGTATTGCAACAAATAATAAAGAACATCTCATTGTTACCATTTTAGCCACAAGAGAGAAAGTCTCAAAAAATTCAATATGCCCTTGACAACTAATCTTGTTTTATATCTCTCAATAGAACTATTAGCATTATATTTAATTTATAGACACACTTACAACCAATTAGAGTTTTGTTGGATGGAAGACTTGTGAGTGTCCAGATTTGATTGAATTCTAGTACAATAAGTTCTGCAGACATGACATCTCTCCAATGAGAGTGCTTTACAACTTGGTCATAGAATTCTGGTTCTTCATGACATGAAATTGAGACACTAAAAATACAATGGGAAGATGACAATTTAGAATATGAAAGGAAATCAGGAATGTTGTATTGATTACCTGAGTATGTAGATGGACCTGTAGAGGATGAGGCAAGTGCAAAAGTTGCCAAGTTGTAATTATAATTTTGTAAGTAGCCTGGAATTTTATGTTGTCGAGTTAATTTTCTAAGAGGAGGAAAATGTTTGTTATCTTAGATAGGAGGTATATTGGAGTTGCTTTTAGCAATAGGAACATGTTCATTTCTAGATGTAGGAATAGATTTTTTTATACTATATGGAGGATAAGGAGCAAATAGACAGTTATTTATAGAAAAAGTATCTTGAATAGGTTTGGGTAAAACCATCTAAATTGATACAGGTAATTCTTCCGATTTGGAATGGAATAAGAATATATTTTCATGAAAAACTATATCGCTTGATATAAAAAAATTTTAAGAATCAAAATCAAACAACTTATATCCTTTTGTGCCCAAAGGATATCCAACAAATATAAACTTTCTGACTCAAGGAGAAAACTTTGGTCTATTTTGATTTAGAATTTATGCATAGCATAAACATTCAAAGACATTTAGATGTTTATAAGATGGATTGTTTCCATATAATAATTGACAAGGAGACTTATTTTGGAGAATATAAGAAGGAATTCAATTGATAATATATGTAGCAGGAAGTATACATTCTCCCCAAAAACTTAAAGGAACATTGGATTGAAATCTCAAGACTTTAGCTACATTTAGAAGGTGTTGATGTTTACGTTCTACTACTAAATTTTGTTGAGGTGTTTCAACACAAGAAGTTTGGTAAATAATTCATTTAGATTAAAAAAAAAATCTATCATTTTGAACTCAAGACCATTATCAATTCTCACATTTTCTTTTTTTAGTTTTGAATGAAGTTGTGTGTGAAATAGATTATAGAATGATGTGAAGATAGGCCTCACATAAGATTTAGATTTCATTAGATATACCCAAGTTGACCTAGAATGGTCATCAACAATTGTTAAAAAATATCTAAAGTTATCATGAGTAGGAATTGAAAAAGGCCTCATACATCACAATGAACCAAATGAGATGGATAAGTGGCACTTTAAGAATGAACAAGAAACGAAAATGATTTTTGTTTTGCCAATGGACATATATTGCAATGATCAATGTTCACAAATTTATTTGGAAACTGAATATTTGAAACAGATTGAGAAAGAACAAGTAACCTAGATATAGAAAGATGTCCTAAGCGTCTGTGCCTATGGGTAAGTTTGATATTTGATACATAATTGATATTTGAAAACTGAGAAATCTTCTCGATAGCATTGATTGATGGTGTTGCAGAACATATAACCTAGCAAATCTTTTACCCCTCTTAATCATCCTCCATGGGGTAAGGTCCTGAATATAACATTCATCAGGTAAAAAATAAAACAACATTTTTTATGAGAGGTTAATTCGCTGATTGAAAGAAGGTTATATGAAAAGGATGGTACACATAATACATCATTTAGAATCAAATGATCAGATATTTGTACAGTTCCAATATGTCTGATTGAAACATTGTCACCATTTGGAAGTTTAACTAAAGTATGAAGTTGTTTTGTAATGGTAGTGAAGGATTTTGTGGAATGAATAATGTGATCTATGACACTAATATCTATGATTCAGGTGTCATGATTCGAATTAGTCATTATAACATTGGAAGAAAAATTGGAGTAACAGACATTTTGAACATTAGAAAGATTACATAAAGAAGAGGAAGATAATGAGTTCAAAGTAGAAGAAATATTTGTTGCTTGATGAATATTTCCATCATATGGTTACTTTTATGACAGTCTTCTTGAGAGAAAGGCAAATAATTATATGAATCAAGAGGGTTACTTTTGGGGTTGAGCCATGACTTGATTTGCTGAAGTAAACTTTCCATTCTGCTTAAAACTTGATGGATATCCGTGAATCTTGTAGCATTGGTCTACTGTATGATTAGTCATTCCACAATGAGTGCACAAGAGTTGTCTACTACCTTGCTATTTTCTAGAAGTTGTTCTTGAACTTGCTACTTTCTTGCTTATAAAAGCTGCAGTATTAAATTTTATGACAATTCCAGACCCAACTTCTCTTTATTTTTCTTCTTGAATAACTAAATAATACACTTTAGTTATAGGCGGTAAAGGGTCCACCTCTAACATGAGAAAATACTTCATTCAGACCCATGAGAAAATGAATAATGTGTTGTCTTTGTTGATACTTTAAAAACCACGCACAACTCCATCATGACAATTCTTGAATGCTCCACATGTGCAACTAGGAATCTAATTGTAGTTCTGCAGTTCATCCCACAAACATTTGAACTTCCTATAGTAAATACTTTCCGATACTTGATCTTGTGTGAATAAAGAAAGTTCTTTCCGGATTTGAAGTATTCTTGGGTCATTTCCTAAGAAAATTGATTCTTTAATTCTTTCCATATCTCTTTTGTTGTTCTTGCATACGCAATGGTTCCACCAATGTCCTTTGAGACAAAATTCAAGATCCATGATAGGACCATATTATTGCAGCATTCCCATGCTTCA
The DNA here is from genome assembly GCF_001411555.2 of Juglans regia. NCBI lineage: Eukaryota > Viridiplantae > Streptophyta > Magnoliopsida > Fagales > Juglandaceae > Juglans > Juglans regia. The sequence continues at coordinate 19,565,620 of NC_049903.1, forward strand.
AACAACGGGTCTACACCATCAAGTTGGTTTATTACCCCATTAATAAACCCAATTTGGTTCTTGGCTTTTAAAGCCATCTATATCGATCGGCACCAAGTATTATAATTATCTCTTGTGAGGACTTGAGATACAAGAACTGTACTCGGTGAATCTCCATTCTGCAAGTGATAAGGATTTGCAGAAGAATCTGGAATGAGTGAAACAGAGGCAGTGTTTGCCATATCTTCAAATGAAAAGAAAAACAGAAGCAGACTAAGGTATCGTCTCTAATGCCATGAAGCAAATGGAACTCAAGAGAAAGAAATGAAATCTTGAATTAATCTATATTCAAGAAAGCGAATGAGCATATTCACTGTTAAACTATGGCCCAAGCTACATGCTTTTATGTGAAAATAGACTAAGACGTTATAGATTACCAAGTTTGGGCGACTGTTTTTTATTCTTTGCAATTGGAGCATGCAAAGCGACTGTTGAACAAATTCCATGTTCCCATGATGCACTTGGTTCAAGTCATGTGATAATAGGATTTTGCTCACAGTTCCACATGCAACACGATTAAGACCTTAATCCATAAGGTCTTTGGATTGCGTTTAGATTGAGGAAAATAAAAGAGGTACTACAATATTGACAAACAACATATATAACAAAATGTTATTTTAATTTAGGTAAGACAATAGTTTTTTATTGCCTCCATGCAGCAACTCCTTGACAGTTGAGATGGTTGTTAAGTTTGCACTTTTTAGTACCTTTGCCCAATAAAATGGGCTCCAATAGTTGGTCTATTTTCCAAAACTTTGACTATGATATTTTCCTATTATCATAGGCCCTACAAGAAATAATCGTTACAATTTAGATTTGTTTTGTGACATCATGCTATAACACATTTTTAGTTTTCTATTTAATGAATCTAATGAGAATGAATTACTAAATTGGGAGATCAACGGCCTTTGAAGAACTTGGGTTAACAAGGAATAATGAGCTCGATAATTTTGTTGGCAAAGATGTGCTTGGAAAAACACATACATGTTAGGGCATGAAGTCATCATTTTTGTCAACTTTTATAGATTTAGGTAAGAACTTACTATTATCTAGGACAACTTTGAGTCTTGTACCTACAATAACAGGCATGGGTTGATGATACCAGCGATTTGAATTTGGTTCGTTGGCCACAAACTGGTTCCACATCATAGGCAACACTTGGCCCAGATCATTGGAAAGGAATAATTTGGTTTCATTAGGCTAGTTTGCAAAATGTAATACTCAAGGAGGTGAAATGAAGCAAAAAAATTAAAATTAGTTTTTATTAATCATCCATAAATTCTTGAATTGTTGTGGCAACGGTATTTGCACAAATCTCCCTAGTTGGCTAGACACCCACATGGGCCCATTTTCACCATTGACATCTAACTCGTTAAGCAAGGTAATGTTTGCTCATGATAAAAACATTTTGAGAAGATAAATTTATATCCAAGTTCTCGATGCCTACCAATAGTGGAATGAACAAGATCACATAACCCACCAATGGAGTATGGTGCCCAAGCGAATTTGGCCCATCGTCCAATCCCTAGTATCAGGACTAATCTTAACTTAGGCTTTTTAATGTTCACAATATGTTTATTTGTAACACTAGGACATTAATCTTCCAATCCTGAGTATGAGGGCTAATCTCATTTATGGAATTGTATTCAATCCTCATCGTCTTTAGTTAAGTTATTTTTCCTATAAAATTAGAGATCAGAGTAAATGTAAGAAACATTACATTTACATGTTATTTTCTAATTTCTAAGCCTAGAACTTGTAAACAAAGTTCACCATGAGACCAAAAAAACTTGAGTCACAAAAAATTTAAGAGAAAAAAAAAATGATTCTTATAAATGACTCAAACATAGATTGACAATAAAAGTAAACCGACGAGCTCAAGGACTATGGTGTAAACAATATTTTTTTTTTTGAACTGTAATAACTAGGTGACTACATAACAAAGTACATGTTTTGTACATAATGTTAATATACAAATAAAAAAATAAATAAAAAAACTAAAATTTCTAAATATAATAAGATATCGTGAGAAAATAAGTTATAGGCGCTTAAGTTTAATGCTAGCTAACTAGTCCAAGAGCACTCATTCATAAACCAGCTATTGGTATAAATAATAGAAATAAATGTAACTAACGTACAATATTCGAATGAATAGGCGACGCCTACCAAGCAAAGCTTTTCACACCTATCGCTAGAAATGGGCCGAATGAGAACCTTAATTGAGTTTGATGTTTGTGCTCTTGACAACGCAATATAAAGTTCACCATGAGAGTTTAAATGGATGTTTTCTCTTTCATTTGGCAAACATGAGATCTTTGGGATGAACACCCTCTTCCAACAATAATGCCTGATTGCAATTCTTGCATCAATAACTTTTGCCTCAAACCCATGACAAATCAACTATGTTCCATTATATAATCTTTAAAATGAATCAATGTTTCTGAATAACATCACTAAACAATTCGGCATTAGTTCACGAGGAGGAAACTCACTCGGTGTAAGACTGTTTAAAAAGTTTTCTATTAGAAAATGTTTGCTTCTCTCAATGGTTTCGTCGAAGCCACAATACTGAGTGACCTCCCCTAGAAATCTATTTATGATTAAATCATTTATCTCATCAATGCAATCATTCTTTGGAATTAATATTGGTTGGTGTATCATTATATCTAAGTTCTCATGATAGTTGACAACATCTAGAAAGACAGAACCAAGTAAAGCCTTTAGCGATGTCTCATCATCTATATGAGGAATAATCAATCCACTTCAAATACTTATAGCACCGTCAATTGTTAATATTTTTGAGCCATTTCCATCTTGGAGTATGAAATCTGGAGAAAAATAACCTAATTAGGCTTGCATATTTTCAACTAATTTTAATTTTTTTTTTCAATATAGATCATATCCCCACTATATACAACTACCTTCCCACTAGGATGCAATTTAGTGTCATTCAAATCTTGAGATAACATATTAGACACCTTGATTATCTGCCTTTTTAACTTAGTGCATCATCCTAGATAACTAACATTGATGCCGCAACAACTTGGCAAGACCACTTTGGCTGATTACGCTACAGGTTGCGTTTTTTTTTAAATCAAGTGGGATTTATATATTGAGTGTTTCCCGTTTCAAAAGTAACTAAATCTTTGATAAGAACTATAGCAATTAGAGGAATGTCTTTCCAATTCCACCAGGTCCATAAATGGAAAACGTATTAGATGCACCTGCAAAAATCCTTTGTAAAATGGCATCATATGCCTCATTTTGTTCTCTATTTAGCAACTTTGAGGCAATAAAATCATCCAAGAACACAACTATATATAATTCATAAATGATCTCCTTTGAGATGACATTCAAATAATCAATGGAAATTTGGTAATAAACCAAATTGTATGCATTTTTATTCCTTCCCAATGATTCAAGAGCAAAGGCAATGTTGTGCAAGACTTAGTTTTGATAGCCATGTGAAGGATGCTAAGGTGTTTGAAATCTTCGGACATGTTTGACTCAAACTATTCCTATAATATCCTTGGACTTGAAGGATTTCAGTAAACTAACATTGTGGCAGACAACCGTCTTAAGCTATAAGGCATTTAGTACGATGATGCTTCTTCAAGACGTTTCCTTAATCCATTGTCAGTTTCTAGTAACTCATGTAATGAAGCAGCCTTGTGGAATGAGAGAACGGACACATTCTCGACTCTTTTCAAATCTTTAAATGATAATGGCCCCCTTTGATAGTTTAGTAGTAATTGCAATAGTACTTTCACCTTTAATTGAATTTGTCGAAACAATTATTTTAATTACTATTATGTGCTTCCTCTAAATTTATCTTTTATCCTAATTGTTTCAAACATAGTGCTATGGGAATTCCCAATATAACAGTCTTTGTGCATTTTCATTAATTTGATTCATTACAAAGAACTTCTTCAACATGGATTTTACGGTGAAATCGTTCTCCAAAACTAGAGCAAGGTTATCAACATCTCAACAAGACAATGATTGTTGATCTTTGAGATGTAATTGCAAAAGATTTTGGTTAAAAAAAAAGTAGACATTTGAACCAAAACAATTTACAATTAAAAAACAATAGGTGTATTCACAAAAACTCGAGTATCAAAATATTTGCATAAAATAGCTCCACAAAATTAAAATTAAATTTCATTGAGAATAAAAGAATTTGATTTTCTGATAAGTCTCTCATCATATATTTAAGAACAAAAAAAAAAAAAAATTAAAAATAATAAAAACCCATGCCATCCTCCCCTTGAAAATCTCCAATCTCTATGAAAGCACTAACAATTGGCTGGTCTGCTGTTGCACATTGAAGTACTCTACTAACCAACCATATCCCATCACCAATATGCACATGTTCATGCATAGAATCAATAATTTAAACCAAACCATGCCTAGGTAGAAACTCTAGCATCACATAAACATGAAAAAGCTAGTAATCTCATTTGAATCAAAATAGAATGACACAATCATTACATAAGCATGGCATAAAGTAGCTGCCAAAACCTTTGCAAACAGTAGCATGCCACAAACAACAACAAATCCGATTTCAATTAAAATAAAATAGCACAAACAGAAACTGACAAGCAAACCTAAGCCTAAAAGAGAAGTTGGGTTTAAGACTACCTACGAGAGTAATATACAAGCTTAACGCACCACGAGCATGACCAGAGTCGAAGAAGATCCAACTGCAGTGAACCTCCTAATAGACATCAGATAGGTTGCACTTCGATGACACCTTGGAGGACAGTGTTGTACATTCCAAACATAGAATTACTAAAAGTGGCATTAGATTAGCCCCACTCAAGCAACACCTTTGAGGACAATTTTGTCCACTCAAGTGCTAAGAATATGACAAAAACTGTCCCTTTATCTATAAAGAATAGATTTACATTAGTTTGTACATACTTGGTTCATTTAATAGGTAAAATACTAGTAAATATTAATATTGGTTCGGATATTAAACAAGTTAAACTTGCATAACCTCGACTCATTTGTTTAGGGTTTGTATAAACTCAACTTGACTCGTTTAAGCTCGTTATATGTGTTATATATGTATGCGCTATACTTACATGTTAGCTACATTGTATATGTTTAGCTATATACTAGTAGCTTATTTATAGTTTGCTTTATATAATATATTTATTTATGTTTCCAAAGTATATATAAGATATTTTGTATAATTGTTTTTATAGAAGATATTTTATGTAATTAGTTAAATACTTTGGTTGTGTAATTTATTATAAGATAAATAATTTATCAAGTTATTTTATGTTTGTAATACAAGTTATTTGATAAATATAGTTAATTATGTCCTATATTGTATAACATTAGCGCTATATATTATATTTTTCAATTGTTATATACATTATAGCCTATTGATATAATAATAAATAAAGGAGCAAATGAAAATTTATTTGAACTAGTTTTCAAATTAACTTTAACCAATTAACTATAATTTGATATAAAGTACACATCATAGTGTAAGTTATTGATGGTATTTCTCTTTGATTAAGGACTCATATCATTAAGCTTGTACACAATATAATTTCTTGGATTTTATTGTCTCATAGCAAGGGATCGAGGCCAACTCAGAGAAGATCAAAATCATAATGAACATGCTTCCACCACAGAACATTAATAATGTACAAAAGTTGGGCGGACTGATGGCCGCCCTCAACTGATTTATCTCTCGATCGACATACAATTGCTTACCATTCTTCAAAGTCTTGAGGAAGGCACAAACCTAAAACGTCGAGTGATTGGTCATTTGGCAAGCTAAAGGAATACTTGGCTCATCCTTCGCTCCTCAGCCAGGTAGAGCCAGAAGAAGACCTGGCCGTGTATTTGTCGGTGTCCTCACTCCTTATCTCTACAGTTTTGGTCCGAGAGACAAAGGATATTAGGAGCCTGTGTACTACACCTGCCGGGCATTTCGAGGAGTCGATGCCAGATACCCATGGATGGACATGATGGCCTTCGCATTAGTGATCGCGGTGCAACAATTGAGGCCATACTTCCAGGGCCTAGAAGTTTGACATCCTATCAAACTCACTTTGCCTCTCAAGAAGGTCTTGCAACGGTCGAATGCCTTAGGCCGCTTGATGAATTAGGCCGTTGAGTAGAGCGAGTTTGACATAGCTTATCTTCCTCATACCGCAGTAAAGGGGCATGTATTGACTGATTTTGTGGTTGAATTCACTGACTTCCTAGAAGAAATTTCTGTCGCACCAACAAGAAAACTATGATAGGTCTTCAAGATGACTCGTCTTGCCGAGTTGAAAGGGGAGTAGGGGTGCACATCACCACAGATTCTAAAGAAGAGCACATCTACACAATCAAGCTTACCTTCAAAACCACCAACAACGAAGTCGAGTACAAAGCACTATTGGCTGGAGTGTCAGTAGTCGAGATGTTGGGCGCAACGGAGATTGAGGTCAAGGCCGACTCCCAGGTGATCGTCAACCAAGTACTGGGAGGATTCGCCAGAAAGGGCGAGAACTTAAAAGAGTATCTACAACTAGTGTGGGAGAAACGTGACTCCTTTCGTTACTTCTGCATTCAACAGGTATCGAGGGAAGAAAACCAGAGGGCCGACAAGTTAGCACGAATTGCGTTAGCACAAGAAGACTCACCCCTACCAGAACACACGGTTGCACAAACAATAGAGGTCCCCGCCATAAGGGCCAAGGTCTTGATGGTACTGCCAGGGTTGCCAAAATGGGCGTTGGATGTGATAAAGTACTTTGACGCCAACGAGGTACCAAACAAAAAATGGGAAGCTTGGAAGGTTAGGAATAGGATGGCACACTTCACCTTGATAGACGAGGTCCTATACAGGTGAGGCTTCTCGTGTCTCACTAGAAGAAGCCTAGTATATATTGGTCGAGATACACAAGGAAATCTACGGGAATCATCCAAGAGGCAAAGCATTGGCAAGAAAGGTGAAGAGGGTCAGATACTACTGGCCACTCACCCTAAAAAACGTGGAGAAGTTTGTCAAGAAGTGCTAAAAGTGTCAGATGCATGCATTAGTACCACATTGCCCACTAGAAAAGCTGACGTCAATCATGTCTCTGTCGCTGTTTGCACAATGAGAAGTAGACTTGGTTGGACCCCTACCTGCAAGCAAGGGGGTGTAAGGTTTATGGTCATCGTCGTGGACTATTTCACCAAGTGGGCGAAAGCGGATGTGGCGCCCTCGACCCCCACGTGTTATTTTTGTGGAGTTCGTGACACCGGGATGATGACCACACGGATCACGCACCCCAACGACCAGTGCTCAAAGTGTGTACATCATGCAATAAGTGTACACAATAATATTCGCAGCAGAGAAATAAAAGGTCTTTCTTTATTAAGTACCAGAATTGTTCAAAAACAGTACAGTAACTTTATAAGGATTAAACAGTCATCCGACAGATAAATTAAAGATAGGAAATAGCATAAGGGAAACAAATCCCATAACGCTGAACAGTATCTCAGAAACTCAAACCTCCGGCGGAGTTGATCTCTCAGGTTCATACTCGAGCTCTGCGTCAGACTCTATGGTACCATAAGACGGAACCAAAGGGTAAAACACCACAATGAGATTATGACATCTCAGCAAGTAATTAACCCAAACAACATCCAAGAAATTTATAGCACAATATTGAAATCACGCGTCCCCATACGAACAAATATGCAGAAAAACAACATCTCATTTCCTTTTTTCCAAAATACCCTTTTTACAACTCACACCAAAAATTCTATTTTTGGTCCAGTCATAATCATTAATTAATAAGCATGCACCACGGTCTCTCCTATAGACTATCCGCACGACCTGGCTCTTATCGTCACATCGAGGGTAACGTCCGTGCATGAGATTTCGTAACAGGCGATGCCCAATTCCGCGCCCAGCGCATACATGGCTAAGCATCCTCTAACCTCGTCAGCCAAAAGGTCACGGAATCGATATGAGAGCGTTACCATCTCATCCGTTCCAGTCATCGCCTTGCGACAACTCAGGGGATGTCACGTCAGTTTGTTACGCTCCCGAGTGACCAGAGGAGCTCTACCGAGATAATGCCTCATATCGGCTTGGGGTCGTGATACACATGCACCCACATGTTCAGTCACGATTACAAACAGACCACGTGACATCACAACACAATTTTAATAAAACGATAATTATACATTTCAACAATTAACTGGAATATACAATTAAATAATTCATTTACATAAAATAGTCCTTCATTTACAAATACACAAATTTCACAATTACAACTAAAATCCCGTCCTCCAATCCGGCCTAAGGCCCAATTCCAACAACTCCAATTAAAATCTTAACTCTTCAACGACCCAAGGCCCAATTCCAACAGACCAACCAATCAACAGTTTACAAATGACAATTACAACAATAATATTAAACGGAAAAAATTACATATACACGAAGATAGGAATAAATCTGAAAGATCAAGCGAAAGGGCGTTGCTTAAGGCGATGACTCAACGGCGGTAGCAATGATTAAAGCAGTGGCTTTTCTAGAGGGTTATTTCAAAAGAAATTCGATCTATGAAAACAGATGGAAATCTCACCCACGGCAAGCATCGACAATTCACCAAAAACTGATTGAAATTCTACCCTTTTAGAACAAAACAGAACACGACAAGGCTTCAAGCTAACGGGTTCACAATAAAAAACACAGAACAATTTCAATCACCAAGAAATGAAAATAGTTGGAAAGAGAGAGGAAGAGGTGAAGATCTCGGAAGATTTAATGTAGAAGCCGTGGCCTATTTATAGGCCAAATGTGGCGGTGGTAGGTGCCCATATGTCACACGGGTAGAAGAAGAGAAAACGGCAGCAAGTCGTGGAGAAGAGATGGCATTTCGTGCGGAGGAGTGGCACGGCAGCTGGACAGCACATCACGGCGTGCTCCACCAGACAACACGGAGCTACTTACGGGAATGGTGGAAGGTGGTGGTGGCCGTGAGCAGTGGCAGCTCGATAGTGAGTTTTTCGGAGTCCCTAGCCGAACGACACCGAGACGAAAAAGGGAAGATGAAGGTGGCGGCTCAAGGCTGAACAACATGACTAAGCTTTGCTTGGCATCCGCAGCTGCTGCGTGGTGGAAGAGGAACTTGCTGGAAGGAAGAAGAAGAAAGTAGAAGACGCACGGCGCAGGAAGAAAAGAGATGGAACCCATCCAATACGACGCCGTTTTCAATTAAAGGGGAGGGCTGGGTTAGACTGCACGGGCTGGGCCCTTCAATGCACAAGGCCGGGCTTGCAAGGTGCAAGGGTTGGGCTTCGGGTTACCCAGGTTGGGCAGCTGGGTCAAACACACGGTTTGGGCTGGGTTGAGCTCACCAAACTCACACACCCACGGCCCAACCAGAAACACACACACACAGCCCAAAAAATAAATAACCACTACAATTAAAATTACACAAAAATAAAATAACAAAATAACATATATAAATAAATATTAAGGAAATAAAAACATACCAAAATAAATTACAATAACAATAAATAAATAAAATAACACATTTAATTAATAAAAACGGAAATATAAACACAAGTAAAATTTAGAGATCTCACAGCGGAAGCCTTGGCAACCATAACCGTCGGTGCCATCACAAGATTCTTATGAAAAGCCATTGTTTGCCGATTCGGCGTCCCGCGGAGCATTATCTTGGATAATGGACGACATTTTGATTCCTGCCATTACCGCGACTGGTGCGCAGAATAGGATGCAAAAAAAGTTGAGTCTCTGGACTCGCCTGAGGAAAAGGCTGAGTCCAAGTGCCTTGACTTCACGGCCCTCGCATAACAAAGCTGAGTCTCTGGGCTAGCAGAGAAGCAAAAGCCAGTTCCAAGTCCTTTGACTTCCCGACCCTTGTGCAGCAAAGTCGAGTCTCTGGACTCGTCGCAAAGCAATGGCCGGGTCCAAGTCCCTTGACTTCCCAGCCCTCAAGCAAAGAAGTAGAGTCTCTGCATTCGCCGCAAAGCAATAGCCGGATCCAAGTCCCTTGACTTATCGGCCTTCACGCGACAAAGCTAAGTTTCTGGACTCGCCATTAAGCAAAGGTCTGGTCCAAGTCCTTTGCCTTCCTGACCCTTAAGCAACAAATTTGAGTCTTTGGACTGGCCACGAAGAAATGGTCAGGTCCAAGTCCCTTGACTTCTAGGCCCTCGTGCAACAAAGTCGAGTCTCTGCACTTGCCACAAAGCAATGGTCGAGTCATGTCCCTTGACTTGCTAGCCCATCGTACAAACAAAGCCGAGTCTCTTGACTCGCCGCAAAGTAAAGACCTAGATAATAGCTAAATCCAAATCAAGAGTAAAGCGGGAGGAACAAAAAGGGAGAGAGAAGGCGAGGGATGAACAAAGTCAATAACTTTTTGCATAAAATAATACGTACAAACAGAGAAAAAGAAGAGTACAAGCAAACTACGTAAACATGTAAAAACGAAAGTATTCAAAAACTCGAGGTCGTGTCGGGAAAAGCATTGGGCATTAATTATTTGCCTAGAGAATTGGCAAAACGGAAGGCTCGTCGGTCAACCTTGAGAGAAGCTCAATTGAGAGTTCTCAGGTTGGCTTCCGGATTCTATAACAAATGGTTCCTCAACTTGTCAAGACCCTCTTTGTAACCATAGCCCCAGGCCTAATTGCATATGTCTTTAGCCTTCGTAATCTGGGCCAATAGGCCCTTTAAAGACTTCCAAGCATCCTCCTAATTAGATTCTTCGGCTTGAATCTGTAGGTCACGGGATCGTATTATGTTACGAGCATAAGTCAACTCGGACTCAACAATCGTATTGTGTGCGTCTTGATTTTTCATGACCTCCTTACACGCCATTGACTTGGTTAGCTTTAGATACCTACTTTGCTTCAAGTTGTATGACCTCATGTTCTAGTTGTGCTGCTTGACCAGCCTTGCTTTCTAGCCCTTGAGCGCGTCAAACGAGCCCTTTAACTAGGGGTAGCAAATCGTGCTTTTGGGTCATATTCGTGTCGTGTCAAGTCATGAACATTCGATTATATAGGTCCACTCAAACCCAACCCGTTAGGCTAAACGTATCAAACTTCCAAATCCTAACCCAACTCTTTTAAATAACGGGTAGTATCGTGTTACTCATTTTGACCAGTTTAATAATTAATTAGAAATATGTTAACACGACATGACTCATTTAAACCCATTTGTTTCATGTAAATGAGTTGAAATAAAACGCATAAGTCATTTGACCTGATTAACATAATTTCATATAAAGGTTAAAATCTATATTTATTAATAACCACAATATCTTAAAAAATATATATCAATATTTTTCAAATTTTAACATATAATAAAATCAATATTACAAACCATACAATAACAAATATGAGTATAAGTCTAAAATTACAATTCCAACAACAAAAATATAAGTATACTAAGAAATACCAATATTACAACTTAACAATAATAAAATTTTAATTTTAAATAAATTCTAAACGGGTCAAAACGGATTGATTTTATGTTAAGCAGGTTGATCCATTTATAAATTGTGTCTTAACAGGTCAACCCATTAAGATCAAACCCAAACCCGCTAATTTAGTGTTGTGTTCATGTTGGGTTCATGGGTCATGTCACATACTGCCACCCTTACCCTTAACTCAGTCAGCTCCTCCTCTTGTTTGGCCATAAAGTCCTTAAACCAGTCCTGCTCTTCTTCCAAGAGCTTGGCTTCCAACTAGCTATGGTTGCCCTTGTCCTAAGCTTTGGACAGATCCTCCTTGAGGAAGTCCACCTTCTATCGAAGCTTCGCTAACTCTCGCCTCTGGTGCTGACGGTTGACTTGCAGTTCAACGATGTTCTCCACCACAACTTCCTTTTCCCGGACCACCTCTTCTGCCTCCTAGTTCACCTTACAGACTTCGAGGCGGACTAGGATGACAAAGGACTGAAGTGCCCAGACTCCCTCCTCAAGCTCGCCTCTCTCCTCCATGACCAGGGCGGTCAATTGGTCAGCTCCTTGAGGTACAAGCAAGTTTGAGAAGTAAACAAGAAAACAAACAACGAATGAGAAAGGAGGAGACAAAGAATTACTGTTGAGAAGAAGCCTTTTAGTTTGTCGACCTCACGTCTAATGGCCTTGGCCCTTACCTTGTCAAAGCCTGGGCTGGTCACTCAAAGAAGGGTCTCACCGGTGCGTGAGGAAGGTCCGACCCCTTTAGTTGCTAGAGAGAATCGGTGGAAGGCGGGGTGGGGGCTCGAGTGGAATTGACATTCTCGGAAGCCTCCGCCTCGGCCTGCCCCCCACCCATGAAAGGCTCCAATACCGGCCGAACCTTAGGTGCTCCCAGGTGTGCACCAGTGGCGGCCTTCAATTCGACATCTCCCTCGAGATCCCTTCTGGCACTCTCAATTAGGGGTGTGCAAAATTTTGAAAATTCCGACTCCGTCCGACTTCCGCTCCGACACCGACTCCGACGGAGTCGGAGTTGTCAGAATTTGGAGTAGCTATGTATAACTATTCGGAGTCGGAGTTGGAGTCGGAGTCGGAGTCGGAGCTCCTTGTAGCACTGATTCCGACTCTGAATTTTTTTTTATAAAACCCAGCTGTAAAACGACATCGTTTTACAGCTGGGTTTTTAAAAAAATAATTTGAACGACATCGTTCCACTTAATATGGAACGGCGTCGTTTCATATTAAAAAGGCCCTCCAAAACGCCCGACTCGCCCAGGTCCCCCCTTCTTCTTCCTTCTTTTGAATCTTCTGCTTTCTTCTTCCTTCTTCCTTCTTCCTTCTCCCTTCTCTCTCGCGTTTCACTGAACCAGTGAAGCCGTCTCGCGCCTCAAGTCTCGTGTCTTTCTTGGCAGCGTGCCGCCGTTCCTCGTTGTTCCTCTGTTCAGCTTCCACCTACAGTGAGAGTAAGGTTATGAGCCCTAAATTTAATTTAAGCAATTTAATTCAAGCACGTCACTTATGAATTGGAGCCAACAGTTATGATTCTTGTGTATTGGTTGTCTTGAATATAGTCCCAACAAATCACGGCGCTCAAAACCTTGAATTTTACATTGTATTAAACACTTGCACTCGAGCGAGGTGTCGAGCGCAAGTCGAGCGCACGTTGTATTGAACATTGGCTTGAGCGATATGTCGAGCGGAAGTCGAGCGAACCTCTCTGGAAGAGTTCTGCACGAGCGCTACGTCGAGCGCACATCGAGCGAACCTCTCTGTATGAGTTCTGCTCGAGCGCCACTTCGAGCCCACGTTGAGCGAACCTCTCTGGATGGGTTCTGCTCCAGCACCACTTCGAGCGCACGTCGAGCAAACCTCTCTGGATGGGTTCTGCTCGAGCGCATGTCGAGCGAACCTCTCTGGATGGGTTCTGCTCGAGTGCCACTTCGAGCGCTTGTCGAGCGAACGTCTCTGGATGGGTTCTGATCGAGCGCCACTACGAGCGCACGTCGAGCGAACCTCTCTGGATGGGTTCTGCTCGAGTGCCACGTCGAGCGCTGGTCGAGCGAACCTCTCTGGATGGGTTCTGCTCGAGCGCCACTTCGAGCGCATGTCGAGCGAACCTCTCTGGATGGGTTCTGCTCGAGCGCCACGTCGAGCGCACGTCGAGTGAACCTCTCTGGATGGGTTCTGCTCGAGCGCCACGTCGAGCGCACATCGAGCGAACCTCTCTGGATGGGTTCTGCTTGAGCACCACTTCGAGCGCGTGTCGAACGAACCTCTTTGGATGCCTGGATGGGTTCCACTAAGTCGAGCGCACGTCAACCGAAGCTCGATATAATAATACATTGATACAATAATACATTATGATACAATAATACATGTCCTATACAATAATACAATAGCCTAGTTTATTTTTAAACTAATTTTTTGCTCTAATTTAATTTTTTCAGCTTCATTGATTATGATATGGATCCTATACATAGTGGAGATGATCGTCCACAAGGGGATGTGGCGGATGCCAATGCTACAACTCCTACACCGGTGGGTACTTCCACCCCTAGAGCCACATCTAGGGCAACCACATCTAGAGCAGCTACATCTTGTGCGAGTAGTCGACTCCCACTCCCAGTTGATATAGAGGATGAGGATATGTTCAACGAATAGGAGGAGATGCCTATTGAGTAAGATCAACCACCACGGCCTTCTAAAAAGAGGTCATGGACATGGGAGCATTTCACCAAAATTCCTGGTGATATTGCGAACCCAGTAGCAAGATGTCATTACTGTGGATCACTTTGTGGATGCCATTCGAAGAAGCAAGGTACTAGTGTGTTAATAGCACATCTAAATGGTTGCCAACGATATAAGATAGCGAAGAGATTGCAAGCCACTGATCAGACCAACCTCAGTTACCAAACTTATACAGCCACTGATGGTACACAGACTAAGAAATTGGTCATCCCTCAATACAGTGAGAAGATGTTGAGGGACATGCTTTTAGAGATGATAATTACTGATGATATGCCATTTACCATAGTCGAGAAAAGAGACTTTCGAAAGTTTCTAAATTTTGTTGAGCCACGATTTCCCATTCCATCACGGTATACAGTGATGTGAGATTGTATGAAGAGGCATGCGAAGGACAAGGAGGAGATGAGGAAGATGTTTATTACCACTGGCCAGAGAGTGTCGTTTACGACTGATACATGGACTTCCATACAGAACGTCTGCTACATGTGTATCACAGCACACTACATTGACAGTGAGTAGATTTTGCATAAAAAAATTATTGGTTTTAAAGAAATTGTGGATTATAAAGGTGCATCCATTGGGGCGAAGATGGATGATTGTTTAAAGGATTGGGGAATTCGAAAAGTGTTGTGTATTACAGTTGACAATGCCAGTGCGAATGAAACAGCAATTGATTGGTTTAAGCGGAACACGACGGTGAGAGATGATGTCATTCGGGCCCACGAGTTTATTCACGTTTGATGCTGTGCTCATATCATTAACCTCATAGTTGTTGAGGGATTAAAAGAGGTTGATGATTCTATAACCCGAGTCTGCAACATTGTACGATATGTGAGGGGTTCCCCTCAAAGGCTTGCCAAGTTTAAGGCAATAGCAGAAGATCTGAAGATTGAATGTTCTAGTATGCTGTGCTTGGACGTTCCAACTCGATGGAATTCTACATACATGATGTTGGATGTGGCACAGAAGTACCAAAAAGCATTCGAGCGGATAGAGGTCGAGGATGGGGGCCTGAGGTATGCTTTGTTGGAGCCAGCAGGACAGGGGCTCGGTGCGCCGGACACACATGATTGGACCAGTGTTAGTTATTTTGTTGAATTTTTAAGAACTTTTTATGAGATAACCATGCGGCTATCTGGATCCAAATATACGACTGCGAACTCATTTTTCAGCGAGCTCTCGGAGCTTCACTTTCAGTTGGAAAATAGTTGTACTAATTCTGTTGGATTGTTATCTGCTATGGCTACGAGGATGAAGATCAAATATGATAAATATTTGGAGAATATTAAGAAGATAAATAGATTGCTATTTGTGGTTGTGATCCTTGACGCTCGAGTTAAGTTGGCTGTTCTAGAATTTTGGGTAAATTCCGTCCTCGAGGCAGTGAAGGCTGCAGAGTTTATTAGATTACTAAGAAGTGATGTTGATGACTTATATAATCACTACAGTACTAGTGCTTAGCCTTCATCCGCAGCTGGTAGTTCCTCACATTTGAGGCCGACGGGATCGACAGTTTTCTCAGGTGATACTGACCCATCTGTAGGGGTTAGAGGCCATCGTATTATACGGCAGTATCATCAACTCATGTCAGTAAGGAATATTATGCATTGTACATCTGAGGTTGAACGATATTTTATGGAAGCTGTTGAGGCACCTAGTGATGTATTTCAGTTATTAACTTGGTAGAAAGTTAATTCCACCAAGTATCTAGTCCTTTCCCGTGTGGCCCGAGATGTGCTAGCCATTCCTGTCACTACGGTTGCCTCAGAGTTGGCATTTAGCACTGGAGGTAGCGTGTTGGATGCTTATCGGAGTTCATTGTCACCGTCAACCGTGGAGGCCCTCATTTGCACACAGAATTGGATAAGTGAAATGCCCATTGGACTAGATACCGTTGGCGTTGATGCCGAGAGCTATAGACTTGAATCGAGTAAATTTATATATACTTTTAAATGATGATTTAATTATTTTTAATGTTTCTAACTTCTACTTTTTATGATTTTATAGATTTAATTGTGAATCATAACATAATTATCGATTATTGAGAGTCTGGAACGGACGCCACTTAAGAGTTGGGATGGAGTTGAGAGAACCCCATTTCTTGGTAAGAATCAAATTATTCTTTTACCGTGTTCAATTTTTTATTATCAATTTTTTTTCATCTATTGATTGCAACTTTCTATCTTCATTTCAGGAATGACTAATGGAACAAAAAGCATTTGAGTGAAATCCGTGTTTAATTTTTATGTAGTTATATTTCAAGGCTGAGTCATATTGTTATTACGTTATAAATGAGACTGTTATAACTTATGACTACATCATACATGTTATTTACTTTTTAAACTATTTATATAGTTATATTTATGTAGTTATATCCGGAGTAAAGACGTGGGATAAGTACTCTTTATTCTATAATTTCTATTAGTACTTATCTATCATCTCTCAAACGTTTATAATTTATTATCCAACTGAAATTAATCGAATTATACAAATTCGTACCATCATTCTTCTCTATAAAATTTTAAATTTGTGTAATTTTCGACTCATGAGTCGAGCACTTTTAATGCTAAATTAGTAAATTTTAGGCGGACATAAAATAAATTAAAGATATAATCAAAATTCAGTAACAAAATCAGAATGAATATTTAAATTATTGAAAACTCTTGAATAAACCAAATATTTGTAGATGGTTCACTTTTTAAAAAAAATATATGTTGCTCACTATCTGAAACGAAATTGAATAACAAAATTTAAATAATAATAAAAAAAAGAACAGAAAACAACAACTAGAAATTTATTTTTGAACGGAGTTCGGAAATTTAATTCGGAGTCGGAGCTCCGACATCCGTTCAGAACTCCCTCCGACCACCGTTCGGAGTTCCAATCGGATGTCGGAGCTTCGACCTCCGTACGGAGTTCTGATCGAAGGTCGGAGCTCCGAACTCCGATCGGAATCGGACTCCGACTCAGTTCGGAGTCGGAGTTGGAGGGGCAATTCGACTCCGACTTTTGTCGGAGTCAGAGGTCGGAAACGACAACTCTGACTCCGTTGGAGTCGGAGCCCACCCCTACTCTCAATGACGAGAGGTTCATGACTCTTGCACGGCCTCGTGCTCGGGCGGGGTGTGTTGGCAGACATGTGGCTCCTGCATGGCTGCCACTGTGGTGCCCGAGCTTACCATCAGCTCAGCCATAGTGGCCTGCCCCTTTCTCGAGACCTTAACATTATCCACAAAAGGCACGGTGAAGGTGGGCTCCTCCAAGGTTGAAAACAAAGGAATCTTAGGCTTGAAAGTTGGGTTGAAGGGCGATGAAGGTATGAAAACTCAGTCATCACTAAGATCTACTACCAACGGGTTGCTTAGGCCATCACTGCCACCACAACCTAGACCTTCAGTCGCCACGGCAGAAGTCGTGGCCACTGAATCTGCACCCACAGCCCGAGGCTTCGCAATGGGTGATTGAGTCACGTTCAGGGCATCCTCAAATCCCTCGGGGCGAGTTCAAGGAAGGTTGCGAAATAGGCCATCTTGAGATCGGCCTCGTCACGACTAAGTTCCCCACTAAGATCTTGGTCAGCTAGTGGGGTAATGCTTGAGATTGCAGTTTGTGGCGATGCGGGCGTGCGACAAGTCAACGAGATCCCCGTGCCCACCTGGCCAAGGGATGCACTGGCCGTATAAGCCCCAGCCTTCGAGTGAGTGGGGGCCTCAAAGGACAGGCCGAACCCCATGGGCAGGCTTAACGTTCCCATGGTCCTAGCCCCACTACCAGAAGCCCACAAAGACTAGCCAGAGCCCTTATGCCGAGAAGGCACCCCTCGGCCCGAGTCTTGCAGGTGCTGGCACCCGAAGCCCCACTAGGGGCCTTGCGCTTGACGCAGGGTTTCCTTCCATTACCATCGGCCACTGAGGGGTTAGGCAGCCTCTTCTGGCCATGGGGGCAGAAGATTCCCTAAAAAAGTGCCAACCCAAGACATAAGAGCAATGCGGCGAGGTAGTGTACCGAATCATATTAGCGTCTGTCAGCAGGACATCTATCCAAATGTAGTCAAGATGCTTTTTGATCTAGGTGTTAACGGTTGCCAGCTGAGCCTCCTCCTGCTCGGATAAGGTGATGAAGATATCTTTATTGTCTAGGACGACTCCCCAGACAACAAGGATAAAAAAATTCCTGGTGGATGGCTTCACCCTAAAAAATTCCCAACCCTGGCTAGACACAAAGAAGAAACATTTAGACCAATCTTTGATGCGAGAAAAGCATGTCTCCAAACGGGTGACCACATGCCGGCCTCGCACCGAAAACTGCATAAGTTGCCCTCGAGCCATAACACTTTGTGCGTGTAAAGAAACTCCCTGTCTATCAGGTCGGGATACTCCTCTTCCCCAACCTCCAACACCATGTGATAGACCACGCAGCATGAGACCAGGATCTGCCAAGCGTTCGGGTGAATCTAAGCAAGGCCAGTCAAAGATAATCCATAACATCGTGCATGGACCAACAAAAAGGCAATCGCAACCCATTTGTAAACATCGAGGGAAATAAGGCCACCCTCTCTGCAAAGCCTTCCGAGTCTACGGCCCTAGAGCGAGGCTCATGAACCTCCAACACCACAGAATCTAGGATGTCATAGGACCCCCCCTAATGAACGAAGGTTCACAGGAGAGGCTATAGAGAACTAGTGATACCCTTCGTAGTACAACGAGCTCCCATGAACGTTAGGACGAGTAGAGCCCTCGGCTTTTCCAAAAGGGCCCTCAGGGTGGGTAGAGCAGGACCTCTTGGGTCCAGAGCGTGTGGCGTTCTTAGGAGGCATCAACATGTTAAAGATGAATGAAGAAGGTGATTGGAACGGTAGACGGTGAAAGGAGGGAATGACATAGAGGTTAGAAGGCCGGGCAAATGAGTGAGAAAACTCGAAAAGGAAGTAGAAGGAAAGTAATAATGATGAGGAACTGGGGTTTAAATATGGGCTCATGACAAATGAACTGCCCAATGCTTGGAGGAGACATGAACTGTTAGAAAGGAAACGTTGAAAACGAATTCCAAGATCCGCGCTGCACACAATGATGGGAGGGTAAACCATCACACGAAACTCCAGACACGAGAGAGGGGAACTTGCACGCGTGGCGGACGTGAACCAATCCATCACAAGCAACTTGGGTCTGGTAGTTACTTGATGCCCCACACGCAAGGAGGACTACTTATGTGTGTCGTAGATATGACCCACGATATCGCCTAGATAACGTCTATAAGAGCATTGGCATTGGATTGGCTATTTTATTCTTCAAATTTTGAAGAATATGTAACTTTTTCACTTTTAGCTAACCATTCAAAACTTAAAGTCTACATTGGATTAGTCATCATACTCTCTATAATAATAAAATATTTTTATTTTTATTTTTTATTTTTATAATTAATTTTTATTTTTTAATTAATTCTATCTTCATAACCTCCTTTAATCTCCAACAATCATATTCATTTTCACAATCCAATAAATAAAATTTAATCACACGATATCAATATTATCAAAATAATTTCATCGATCTTCAATGCAACAAGCTAGATGATATTCTTTTGCCATAACTTGGTCATCTTAATTTGCATGCAGGAATCCTAAAGGTTGGCACTCATTGTTAGTGAATTAGTAAATTACTTTTATAAAATGATATGTTTGTGACTAAAGCATCCGATACCCAGTTCATGACAGCTAAATGAAACTTCACAATATGGACAGTTATTTAATATCCTCTTCTCTAAAACTTACTGATCTTAACAATCTCAATATACCCATTCTGGCACATATACTCTACAACCAGCCTTTGTAGCCAAGTGGTAAAGGGTAATAGTTTTGGTACAAAAAAATGTGAGAAGAAAAACTACAACCAAATCCCAAAATACGAGTACTCACGAAATTGAGTATGGATATGATATTCCTTCGTTATAATAGTTTTGGTACGAAAAAATGCACAGCCCATTGCATATTTAAAATTTTGAAATTTCAGAAGGATTTAATTTCACACAAAAAACTTGGGATGTAGCAATGTGGAGCCATTCATATGATGAAGGCTTCTTTGTATCTTCACAAGAACCTGTAATAAGCTAAATGAGATGCATCAAAAAGTAACTGAACATAAGCCTCATCATCCACTCAATTTTATAAAGCCACAAGTTGCTTTTTGTCTCGATTAGTGGGTCTCTGAAGTAGGGAAATCTGAAATTAAACAATCATACTCCTGTGGATGTTGACTGTTTGCTAGGAGTAAAGGAAAGGAAAATAGAAGTGTAAAAAATAAGTAGACCATTTAAAGGTAAGGGCCTATTTGAGTGTGGTTTGTTGATATCTTAAACAGTTTTCTTCCCAAATATAACCCCTCACTCCGGCAGCCACCAAGCCACCACTGCAGTGGCTTGGACCAATCTAGCCAATTCGATCAAGCCACCTCTAGGATGCTTGTATCAAGAACTGTGGGTTTTATTTCTTTTGTTTATGTTTTTTATTATTCATTATTTATTACAAACCCTCCAAAAAAACTTCTCTCCACCAGGTTTTTCCATCCAAACATGTTCTCAATGGGTCTCATCACTTCTACAAAACTCTATAAAAACTCTTCTAAAATCTTTCTACTACTACTCATGAGACTTCTAAACATCACCTAAGTGTACGTATCATTGGATCTTGGTCTATGAACAGTATATGCTAAGTGAACCCAAAAGGCTGCATGCACAAGTTAAATCACTAGACAAAGAAGCATACCAACACTTGATCATAAGCTACGAAGAACCAAGGAAAAACTCCTAATTAACATCAAACCCAAACAATAAAATCAAGAGTAAAACCAACCATAAAGTTTTGAATTTTACCGAGTTGCTTGTCGTGCTGGATTGAAGCTGCTGTGATGCCGTGCTGGAGACAAGATGGAAGCGTTTTTAGCCGCGGGAGAGAAACGGGAAGAAGAAGAGAAAGAAGAGAAAAAAAAACCTAGAAGAAGAGAAAGAAGGAAGAGGAAGGCAGAGACGCAACAGAGGGAAGACGAAGATGGTGCGAAGAGGAAAAAAAAAAACCTAGAAGAAGAGAAAGGAGGAAGAGCAAGCCAGAGATGCGAGATAGGGAAGAAGAAGAGAAAGAAGAGAGAAGAAAAAAAGAAGAAGAAGAAATCGCGGGAGAGAAAAATGGAACAAGAAGGCAGAGACGGACGCGAGAGACCGAGGGAAAAAGAAGAGAAAGAAGAAACGCGGGAGAGAGAGGAAAGAAGAAGAAAGAAAGAAATCGCGGGAGTTGGAGCCGAAAATAATAAACAATTAATTTAGACTTGAAACAGTTCTTTTTATCTTTAGAAAAAAAGATGAAAAGACTGTAGATCAGATTTTATTTGAAATGTGCTTAGCTAATTCAATGTAGGTCAACTTTTTATAAAATTATTTAAATTTGAATATGAAAAGGCATTCGGCTAATCCAATGCCAATGCTGGCACAATAGGTAAATTTTAAATTTTCACTGCACGTGTGCGGTGGAAATTTGCGAGGTAATTGGGAGGAATTTTTTGCCCCAGTCGGAATTAATATTTAAAACATTAACATTAAACGAAAGAGTTTAATTATAAAATTTAATTAGTATTAGACGAAGAGTTTAATTATAAAACTTACATACTCATTAATTAAATTAAAAAAAAAATGAATTTGCAATGGGGATTAACCCCTTCGAAAATACATTTCATAAACCCTTCGGAAAATTCCCATTTTCCCTTTCAGTGCAGGCGAGGGTCGATTTTGAGAGCACAAAGCCTGTTATAGATAATTTGATAAATCGTTGATTCGTCGTCGTCGTCTCCCAAAAGAAAAGCCCCATTTAAAGAGTTGCAAGCCCTCAGAAGTCGCTCGCTACAACGCCATGATTGTCGGTAAGGAGATGTATCCCTCGCAGGAGGACTTGCTCTACGAAGAGGAGGTTCTCCGCAACCCATTCAGCCTTAAGCTCTGGTGGCGCTACCTCATCGCGCGTTCCGATGCCCCCTTCAAGAAGCGATTCGTCATCTACGAACGAGCCCTCAAGGCTCTTCCTGGTAGCTACAAGCTCTGGTACGCCTATCTTCGCGAACGTCTCGACCTCGTTCGCAACATCCCAGTCACTCACTCTCTCTTCCAAGCCCTAAACAACACTTTCGAACGCGCCCTTGTCACTATGCACAAAATGCCCCGCATTTGGATTATGTACCTTCAAACCCTCACCGACCAGAAATTGCTCGTCCGGACTCGCCACACCTTCGACAGGGCACTCTGCGCCCTCCCGGTTACCCAGCACGACCGCATTTGGGAACCCTACCTCGTGTTCGTCAGCCAAAAGGGTGTCCCTATAGAGACCTCTCTTAGGGTTTATCGCAGGTACTTGAAATACGACCCTACTCATATTGAAGATTTCATTGAATTTTTGGTTAATTCGAGTCTTTGGCAAGAGGCAGCGGAGCGGTTAGCTTCAGTTTTGAACGACGATGAGTTTTATTCTATTAAGGGAAAGACCAAACATAGGCTGTGGTTGGAGTTGTGTGATTTGCTTACCAGGCATGCCACTGAAGTCTCTGGATTGAATGTGGATGCCATAATTAGGGGTGGGATTAGGAAGTTCACCGATGAGGTTGGGCGGTTGTGGACCTCGCTTGCTGAGTATTATATTAGGAGGAATTTGCACGATAAGGCTAGGGATATATTTGAGGAGGGTATCATGACCGTGGTTACTGTGAGGGATTTTAGTGTGATTTTCGATTCGTACTCGCAGTTTGAAGAGAGTATGCTTGCTCATAAGATGGAAGGTGTGAGTTCAAGTGATGAGGAGGAGGAGGGTGAAGAAGAAAATGATGTTGATGATGATGAAGATGTTCGGTTGGATTTGAACTTATCAGTGGCCAAACTTGAGAAGAAGATACTTAATGGGTTCTGGTTACATGATGCCAAGGATATAGATTTAAGGATTGCCCGATTAGAGGATCTCATTAATAGACGACCCGAATTGGCTAATAGTGTTCTGTTACGCCAAAATCCTCATAATGTGGAACAGTGGCACCGAAGGGTGAAGCTGTTTGAGGGTAATCCCACGAAGCAAATATTGACTTACACTGAGGCAGTGAGGACGGTTGACCCTAATAAAGCCGTGGGAAAGCCTCATACGTTGTGGGTTAATTTTGCCCGACTGTATGAGAACCACAAAGATATTGCCAATGCTAGAGTTATATTTGACAAGGCTGTGCAAGTGAACTACAAGACCGTAGATCATTTGGCTACTTTGTACTGTGAATGGGCTGAAATGGAACTGAGGCATAAGAATTTCAAAGGAGCACTTGACTTGATGAGGCGGGCTACAGCAGAGCCCTCAGTAGAGGTTAAACGAAGAGGTAATCCTAACCTTTTTTCTCATGCATTAATCATTATAGTTTTAAAAGTCTCAGATAATGTAGACCATACACAATTAATATTTCACTAAGTGATCAATAGATATAATGAGTCTAAGGGAAGCTTAATCCATATATGAGCTTGTACTCCAAAAGGACTAGTCAATGTTCTAGTTGGAGACTTTTGGAATCTTTATAACTTGCAAGAACTTCTTCCTCCTAGGCAATGTTGGACTCCTCTCATCACCCTCTCGTACTAAATGCAGGGTGTTATCTCCCCCCCTCAACCCCTAGGGGTTGCCTTTAGGGTTGGCAAATCGTATTTGCAGGTCGTGTCAAGTTATGAACATTCGATAGTATGAGTCAACCTAAACATGACCTGTTAAGCTAAGCGGAACAAACCTTCAAATCCTAACATAACCCATTTAAATAACGAGTTGACAACTTGACACAACATGACCTGTTTTGACCTGTTATTAATTATTAGAAATGGGTCAATGTGACACAATCCATTTCAACCCGTTTTATCTAAATGGGTTGAACTGACCCGCATAATCTATTTGATCTTATTAACATAATTTCACATAAAAGTTCAAATCACAATATCTCCAAAAAAAATAAGACTAACTATTAATGAAAAATATCAATATTTTTCAAATAACATATAACAAAATCAATATTACAAACCCAACAATAACAAATATGAACATAAATCCAAAATTAAAATCCCGACAATACCAAATACGTGCATAGGTCTAAAATTATAATCCAAAGGATAAAAACATAAACATATTGTAATAATTTTAATGTTACAGTCCCAATAATAATAAACACAAATCTAAACATTTATAACTTGAAGAAGTA
The DNA here is from genome assembly GCF_001411555.2 of Juglans regia. Classification (NCBI taxonomy): domain Eukaryota; kingdom Viridiplantae; phylum Streptophyta; class Magnoliopsida; order Fagales; family Juglandaceae; genus Juglans; species Juglans regia. The sequence goes on from NC_049903.1 coordinate 19,590,101, forward strand.
ATTGAAGTGTTCTCTTTGCTCTTGTTGATGTCCAACTCAAAAAACTCCACACATTTGACAATTCCCCTTGTTTCGCTTTAGTTTTCTCAATTTGAAAATCTTGTGAGATATCTTCCAGCAAATCCAAGTCAATCAAATCATCATTTTTGCCTTCAGGCTTCAACTTACGGGTCATTACCTGCTACCTCAGTCATTTTGAAATTTTAAAAAAGTCCCAAGTTCATGCACACGGTATAAATTATAAAATCCTAAACAAACATATTGTAGCTAGGACAGTGAATCAGACAAAAGGAGCAAGCATACGGCAGGGAAAAAAACATTTATAAGAGTAGAGTGAACCTCAGTTCCATCAAATAGAGGAGGTGGTTTGGAAGTGGCGTCCAAGGATGGGGGAGATTCTCTTTCAAGCTCCTGTACAACCTAGACAAATAAAAAAGTGAACAATCGCATCAATTTTGACAGGAACGCCCAAATTAGGGAAGTCCTATAGAAAACCCCATTGAGATGATGGAAAATCCATATAGGGAGTTGCTCAAGTGGTAAAGGCCTTGTGCTTGAGGGTATGCTCCACTCAAGTCTAAGGTTCAAATCCTCTTGGGTGCAAACAATCTTTAGGGGCAATCGGATTGGGGGATTTTCCTCTTGAATTACTTGATGTGCACTTGCGAGAAACTATTTGCCAAGGGCCTGTGCACACCCGGGATTAGTAGGGATTTTGTTTTTAATATTTATTATAATTAATAAGAGTTTTAACCAGGAATATGTATAGCCTAAGTACACAAGAAGTATATAAGAGGAAATATCTACATACAAAAGCTAAAAAGATAGAAAAAACTAGAATTACTCCAACACATCATCACCATTCATTACATTAGCCTTAGCCCATAGACATAGAGTTTTAAAGAAAAATTCCCTAATTTCTTCCATCGATCGTTCTTTGTCTTCGAAACATCTCCCATTCCTCTCAAGCTATAGACACCATATCAAGCACGAAGGAATCATTTTCCAAATGACAACAAAAGGTTGACTTCACCTAGTACACCTCCAACAAGCTAGTAAATTCACCACATGCTTTGGCATCACCCAATAAATACCCATCCTTCCAAAAATCTCATTCCACAAACTTTTAGCCACCTCACAATGGAGAAACAAGTGATTAACTAATTCACCATCTTTTTTGCACATGGAACACCAATCAACAATACAAAGTCGGGACGCTGTTCTCCGCCCACCCAGTACCAATAAAAAAAAAAAAAAAATCCATATAGGGAGTTTTGGATTCTGGAACACTTACGCTGCAACCATTGATGATTATGATGGTGATGTTGTCCAGAGAGATCTTATCCTTTCTTTTTCTGTTTTTGTTTGCAATCCCACTAGCTTTTATACTGTTTTCCCACTCCAATCTGAGGGGTAATGGCGACCTTTTCATACAACAATTCGAAGCAGTGAAGACGTGTGCAGTGACGAAATGAGAGTGAGATTTTAGACTAAGAGTGAGATTTGAGAGAGAAGGAGACTGGGAGAGGTGGGAGTGGGGGTGGTGACACAGCTGCAGCGTGAGAGATTGAGATGAGATTTGAGAGAGATTGGAGAGGTGGGAGTGGGGGTGGCGTGAGTTGAGACCGTGAGAGTGAGAGATAGGTTAGGGTTTTTATTTTTAGGGTTAAAGCGGGTATATTTGTAATTTTGAGTAAAAATCTAAATGGGTCAAAACGGGTTGATTTCGGGTTAAGCAGGTTGACCCGTTTATTAATCGTGTCTTAATGTGTCAACCCGTTAACATTAAACCCAAACCTGCTAATTTTGTGTCGTGTTCGTATTGGATTCACGGGTCGTATCACATATTGCCACCCTAATTGGCTCGAGTGATTAGGGCTTTAGTCTTGGTGGTATGCTCCCTACATGTCAAGGTTTGAATCCTCTTGGGTGCAAACAATTTGTAGGGACCATCAGACTAGGAGAACTTTCATTTGAATTACCCGATGTGCACTTGTGGGAAACTCCTTACTGAGGGCCTGTGCAACCCTAGGTTTAGTCGAGATTTTTTTCTCGGACACCCAATGCCTATTAAAGACAAAAGAATCTCCTCCCTTAAATCGCTAACGTATAAAAAAAAAAAATCTCTAACTTCCATGCTAGGCTATTTTGTTGAAAGTGGCATAGCTCAAATCCCACACTTTTGGTTAAGGATTAGCTCTAATGCCATTTGTAACAAATCCAAGAAAAGCCCTAGCCATATTAAGCTTATACTCCAAAGGACTAGCCAATGCTAGAGTTGTAGCTTTTCGGGATCTTTATAAGCTGCAAAAAATGAGGTTAACACGTAGAAACAAATAGTGAATGGAATAATTGGTAAGCAATAGATTACAAACCCATGACTCAATTAAGTATCTTCTTTTAACCATCATGAAGAAGCTAAATATATATTAAATGTTTCATTACCTATGAACCATCTGCAATTACCTTTTGTACGCATGAGTTGGTCATCTTGACGATCATGATTCCACTCGAGGCCTTAGGTGAAATTCCATCAACACGAGATGGAAATCTTTAGGCACATATATTGAGCCATTCTGGCATTGCCATCTGCCCTTTTATCCGTTATTTGCCATCAATTATCCATCATCATACAAACATTTGACATCCAATCACTTTCTTTCCTTTTTCCTTTTGTTGTACTTTTGATCGCATAGCATGAGCGTACATTAAATTCCATTTACTTGCGCATGATTTCATATTATAGGGATGCATAAAAAGGTTATCAATGAATTGGCTTTACATTGTAAGGATTAAACTTAACATTTTAAAAAGGAATATTGCATTTATTCTAAAGAAAAGAGTGACACGTTCATGATTACATAACATTGAAGAAATACAGACATTCCATATACATGTTAAACAATCGAAAAGAAGCGTGCCAAGGGCGCGATTGTATATACTTACTTGTTAGCTTCACGTATCAATAAGTGACTGAAAAAATTACGTATTAAACATACACATGTTACCACGTCGATATCTAATCAAACTGTCGCTATTTAACTTAAGAACGAACTTTCATTAAATGGGGGCTTGCTGAAATGTCCAGCAAGGTGCACTAGGGTTTTATACCATAAATCTTCTATCTTGGTATGCATGCTTGCTGTCCAATTAATGCAGCCATTGTGACATGGAAAATCTGACCTTTGAATTATGAATTTTATCATCAAACCATACTATGTGCTGTATGTGTGTATTGGAAATTTTTATGTGAATGTCCTTATGTCTTGGCATGCCTAAATTACAGAAATTTGTAGTTCCATGGCTATTTGGCGGGTAGCCAGCAACCCCTTTTTCCAATACTTGGTTCAAACTGGGTTTTAATGGATAGGGTTCGGGTTAATTTTTTAAGAAAAATCTGAGATGGGGTTCTCGATATATTAACATAGAGTAGCTCTTGGGTTTTGGTTCCTTAATGTCATCATATTCATGCATGTTGAAATGGGTTAAGGGTGGCTGTTCTAGAGTTTAAGGAAGGCGTGAGATTTTGACAAAGTTACCTACTTGGAGTTACGGCTGCAGCAGACACTTGAGGGTTCTTCTAATGGTTTTCCTTAGTGTCTGAATAATCAATCATTTGGGCATATTTTTTGGTGCTAATCCAGGACTCAAAACATGGGGGGTGAGAAACTTGTTGGCATTAGCTCTTACCTCAGTGTTGCCGAGACCCTTGAAGGCAACTTTTAGCAAGAGCTTAATAAAATATCAGTGTATTAGGTGGCACAGCTACAGGGTTTAGAGGATATTTTCTTGAAAATATGCTGGGTTTGTGAGGAAGAAAAGGGGGTGGCAGCTGTCTATTTATGGAGTTTGTGCTTTAGGATTTGCTGAGGTTTAGGAATCTTAGGTGGCAGCAGTTTCTATGAAAGTTTCCTCCAAGATTGTGGTAAGAATTCACAAGAAAGGCAAGACTATGGCAGGTGGCACAGCAAGGCAGGGATTAAAGAATGTGCCTCTTGAAAATTCTTAGGGTTGAATGGAGTAAAAGGTTTGACACAGCTGGTGCATTTATAGATATATGACTTAGGTTTTTCTAAGTTTGAGAAGTCCCAGGAAATTTGAATGTGGCGCTAGGGATAAGGTTTGATTGAAGTGGGACTGGCATGCAGCTGACTTTTCAGCTGCAATTCTTTGGTATGATGAGGGTCTCAGCCAGATTGTGTTTCTTGGTTTCCTTGTATGATTAGAAGTCCTAGGGGTGGCGGCTGATACTTTGCAATGCTGGACTGCTTGGAGCTCTAGTTTCATTGGATTCTTGGTAGTACCCGGGTTCTGAATATGTTGGGCGCTTTGGCCAGAGCATGTGTTAAGAGTTATTGGGCTTTAGAAATAGAAACTAGGATTTTGCAAGACTCTAATTTAAAATAGTACTCTAATTTAATTGCTCGTGGTCCTTGAAGAAACCCGTGTCATCCGCATTACTTGTGAATCCATATTTTTAGTATTATCATTTGATTTTTTTATTTATTTAGAAGATTTGCATATTAGATGTTTGAGTCATAGTTAACAGCAGGAAGGATGTCTATGCAGAAAGTGTTGTCTGATTCACGTGCAGTTCAGATCAATAATGCTGGAATAGGAACATCACTGTTTCACATATTTGAAAATCAGCTTGTCATGTTTGTCAACTTTACAATAGTACAAGAGACCAGTACTTTCAAAATCCTAGTTAGTTAAATTATTTTCAGTTTTGAAGGTGGAACTGGTTGAATTTCCAGGTACATTTGAATCCATTTGTGTTCCTTTAATTTCTTATTGTATTGTATTGTCCCTTTCCAAAGGGTAGAAATGTTAGTTGAAATACTGCAAACAGAATGGTTGGGCATTGGCCTTTTCAATTTAGCCCTACTGTTTAAACTAATTAAATGTTGCGGGGTTCAGTGTCCTTCTGGTTGCATGTTAAATCATGACTAGACGTTTTCCATCTGTCAATAAAATCCTTTTGAAGAAACTGAGGGGGAGATGGAAAAGTAGAGGCAATGCTCTGGGTTTTCAACGGCACTATTATGTTTCCACCTTTTGTATTATTTGTTGGTGACTTTGTCCAGCACTTTTAAGGCTTAGTTTTAGACTGAGGATAAAAGGTTATATTCTTAGTCCTTTGGTATTGTGGGACCATAACTAACATTTGATCCCTATTTGTTTTTCACTTACAGTGGCTGCTGATGGTTCTGAACCAGTTCAGATAAAGCTCTACAAGTCCTTGAGACTTTGGACCTTCTACGTTGATTTGGAAGAGAGCTTGGGTACCTTGGAATCTACCCGATCAGTGTACGAGCGGATACTGGATCTAAGAATAGCCACGCCACAAATTATTCTCAACTATGCATTTCTGCTGGAAGTATGGGCATTCCTTTAGTACTTCTGCTATTATGTTTCTTAAGTTTGTACTTCTATTGGTTTCGATTGCTTGACAAACTTTTACTGGTTTGACTTATGTAGGAGCATAAATACTTTGAAGATGCATTCAAGGTATATGAAAGAGGTGTGAAGATTTTCAAGTATCCACATGTTAAAGACATATGGGTTACATATCTATCAAAATTTGTGAAGAGATATGGAAAGACAAAACTGGAGCGGGCAAGAGAGCTGTTTGAGCATGCTGTTGAAACAGTAAGCACATATTATGTCTCAGATTAAACTGGTAAAATTTAGTTGCTAGGGTGTTCAGTGATAGACTTGTTTGAGAATTAGATGCCTTTTCTGGAATCTCCATTCTCTAACAAGACTAGGTTTTAAGTGTTGAACTGCGTTATGATTGTTTCTGGCGTATGTTTCATTTAAAATGCTTTGGCCCATGATTGTGTCCATTTTCAACTCTCGATTGTCAAGTTGATTATCAATAATTTCAAACTGAACTTGAAACCTGCTACTGAGGTTTTCATGTCTCACTGTGGCTGCCAGTCTCATTCACCAAACATGGAACTTGAATTGCAACATTGTTTCTTTATTCAACCATTATCTGCAATTTGCAGATTATGCATATTTTTTTTTTTTGATAAGTAAGAAATTTATTGATTGAATGAAAGTAGGCAACGCCCATGTACACAGGAGATTATGCATATAATCATCAGATGAATAATCCATCTCGAATGTTATTAGTGAAGTTGTTGTAGGACCATTTTAAGCTTGAATCCAAGGGTGGGGCATTGCATAATTTAATGAGTAGATCATTGTGGTTGGATTACTCATTGTGCTAAATACCAATAATGGGTTGGTGGAACAAGCCATATCAATAAAATTTGTGGGAAGAGCAGAATTGAGATAGTTTTGATGTAAAAATAGTATCGATACAAAGTTACTTTAAATTCTCGAAAGGGGCTTTTCGAGGAATGTAAACCTCATCATACCCGGTTATAAGAAGATTTCACTGTTTATATAAAATTTTAATATTGAGCTAGAGTGAAAGAATTAAACTGGCTCATGGAGGATTGAGGATCTGCACATACATTTAATATCAGAAAAATTAAGCGGAGGAAACAAATTCGTACCTTGGATTGTAGTATGGACTTCTTTAAATTTAGCTCAAGTATTCTGTCCCTTTTGGAATTTTCATCCTGGTTCACTAATATTATGCCTCTTATTTATATATACTGGGTACTGACTTCACGTTTTAATTTGAGTGATGGAAAAATATGTTATATATAATGGCTAATGTGGTCTGATACTGAACTTCACCATTTCTTACTTATGCATATCAGGCCCCTGCTGATGCAGTAAAACCCTTGTATCTTCAATATGCAAAGCTGGAGGAGGATTATGGTCTGGCAAAGCGAGCAATGAAAGTCTATGATCAAGCAACTAAAGCTGTTCCAAACAATGAGAAATTGAGCATGTATGAAATTTACATTGCTCGAGCAGCAGAGATCTTTGGTGTTCCAAAAACAAGGGAAATATATGAGCAAGCAATAGAGTCTGGTCTCCCAGACAAAGATGTGAAGGCCATGTGCTTGAAGTATGCAGACCTTGAAAAGAGCTTGGGTGAAATTGATCGTTCTCGTGGAATATTTGTATTTGCTTCCCAATTTGCAGATCCACGTTCTGATGGGGATTTCTGGAATAAATGGCATGAGTTTGAGGTGCAGCATGGAAATGAAGATACCTTCAGGGAAATGCTTCGCATTAAAAGGAGTGTTTCTGCGAGCTATAGTCAGGTAGGAGGTTTGATTTATTTTGCCATTTTACCTGCGGTATTAGCGGCCTCATATACATGATCTTTGATAATACATGCAGCTCCATTCACACTAGACGGTTGAAACAATTTTACTTTGAATTTTCCTCTAGACTCGTATGACAATGACATAAATTGGGTGAACCTCTAATTAGGTATACCTGATACTTGGATAGTGCCTTTAGCTCATTAATAGAACATATCTCATCATCAAATTGGATAAAAATAGGGGATAAAGTGAGAGGATGGGGATATGAGACATGTTTAATTAACCCCCGCTGATTTATCATTTCCATTTTATTGTTTCTGCAGACGCATTTTATATTGCCCGAGTATATGATGCAAAAGGATCAGAGGTTGAACCTTGATGATGCAAGAGACAAGTTGAAACAAGCAGGGGTCGCTGAAGATGAAATGGCTGCTCTCGAAAGGCAGTTGGCTCCTGCAGCCAGCAATGCTAAAGACAGCAGCAGAAAAGTGGGCTTTGTGAGTGCTGGTGTTGAATCAGAGTCTGATGGTGGCATAAAAGCTTCTGCAAATCATGAAGATATAGAACTGCCAGAAGGAAGTGATTCAGAAGAGGATGAAAAGGTTGAAATTGCGCAGAAAGATGTTCCATCAGCAGTTTTTGGAGGTTTAGTTCATAAGAGAGATGAGGCTGAGAAAGATGGGGAAGAGCAGAACAAAGATAAGGATGGTGACAGCCGCCTAGGTGCTCTTGAGAGAATAAAGAGGCAAAAGCGAGCGTGAGTGAATTACAACGCGCGCGCTTCCAGTGTTGTAGCCACTACTAATTTCACACAAGAGCCGACCTTTGTATCATCGAGGAAATCCATTCCTAAAAAATGTAATTTTTCTTTTCCTGAGTAATTTTACTCGAAATTGTATGTTAGTAAACTATGCATTCCGTATTCCTGCCCAATTTTTATCTGGTGAGATTACCGCAAGAAGATTGAAAGAATAGAGTTATTCATCTCTCTTCTTCTGCCTCTTGCTTTAGAGACAAAATTAGGGCTGTAAGTGAGTCAGAGTCAAACTAGGTCTTGAATTCTCAAGTTTTGTTCGCTTATGTTGTTTTCAAACACAAGCTGAGTTTGATGCGTCGTCCATCTTGTTTAATTAGGATAGTGTCATTTAATGGTCTTTTGTCATTCAATTTATTACCTATTTGTTGAAAGGGAGTCATTATTAGAAGGTTTTGAGATGATCGTTGAACAGTGTGGTGTTTGGCAGAAAAGATGGAGGCTTGAAGAAGAGGGTTTGGTTGATGTGAAGCGTCTGAAGTGTTGATGGGCATGGGTAGTAAAAGTCATCAGAAGGTGCGTTAGTTCCAAAGAGAGAATGGTGTGTTGGGGATATTCTGGAAGCTGCTAACTTCAATACATTGTGTTTTGTTGGTAGGCATATGGTTTAACGGGTTGCAGGCATCTTTGTGAGCTTTGGTTTTCAGCCCAATTATTACATGGATTTTTCTTTTATTTCACATGGGCTTAAGCCAGATTAGTTAGTAGTTACTGAAATATATGTTTTTATTCATGTGTAAATAGGTGTTTCTACTAAATACACATGTATGAAAAACCCATAATTGATAGTCGGATGTACGGAGGTTTGGGCTATCTCGAATAATCCCAGTCAATACAATTTCCAATCTTTCTATTTTCCTTCCTTTTTCTATGCAAATTTTCAATCAAAAAAGATTTTCAAGATTTAAGAGTCCATAACATTTTGGAATCAGAGAGGTTAGAGTCCTCTAATAGCCGAAAGAACACAGGTTCCATCGTTGCAAGAAGCTGCAAATCTGTTGAGAGCACATCACGAGAGTTTTCTGAAGCAGCAAGGAATCCATCATAAAAAGCAGGATGCTGAACAAGTCCACTCGAGAGAGAGAAGGGAGCAGTTGTATAAAAATCAAAGATATATTGAGAACCATTGTAGCAAACCAGAATAAAGGGGCAAAGAAGAACATGATGCAAGATGCAGTTGTAGATGATAACAGTGGAAGAAGTTTCCAAGACCAAGGTGTGGGACTGGACTTTCCTCATTTTGATGGTTACAACATAGCACAATGAATCTTCAAGGCAAACTAATATTTTGAATCTTTTGATCAACATCATATTCCAAAGCACAAATAATCTTGTTCTCTTTGTTCCACATGGAGGGTGAGACTTTAGGGTGATATCAGGATGTGGCTAACTACAGGTTTTTTTTTTTTAATGGCGAGGAGTTATTTATGAAGGATCCTAAAAGTCTAGTCTAACCCGAAAAAACCAACGAGTCACACACTAAACATAGCAATTTTCTCAATATCAAAAAAATGAATCGAATTTTTATTCAACCTTATAGAATTGCCCATTTTTACTCAACTCAACATCTAAATGCAACCTAGGGGCTTTATTCCATTGATCTCATGACCATCATATTACCCTCAAAGAAGGTATTGCTCTTACTTTTGTTAAACCATGTGGATACAATTATCATTAGAAGACCGAAATATTAAAAAAAAAAAAAAAAAAAAGATTGTCCGAGAGTTGCTAGAAACATAGGTTACCAAGCCCAGTCAAATCCATTTTTCTTCTCCAATTTTAGTGGTTAGGAAGGCTAATGAGAGCTAGAGAATGTGTGTTGACTTTAGGGACCCAATCAAGGGAACATCAAGAATATATTTCCTATATAGGTGATTGATGTACTCTTGGATAATTGTTTGGAGCAGGTGTTTCTCAAAGTTGGAATTTAGATATGACTACCATGATATAAAAATTAAACTTGAGGATGTGCTCAAAACAACATTTTGAATACATGAAAGACATTATGTGTTCTCAATAATGCTTTTAGACTCACAAATGATGCCTCTACATTTTAAGACTGCATGAATGATGTGCTCAAACCTTATTAGAGAATATTGTATTGGTTGTTTTATGACATCTTGATAAATAGTAAGCCTTAGAGGACCACATTGGTTATCTAAAAATTGTGTTGGATGTATTGAGATCTAATGAGTTGTATACTAAGAGATAATAGTGTAAATTTGCTATCATAGATTGACCATCTAGGGCACTTGATTTCCTTCAATGGAGTAAGGGAAGACCCTAAACATATTGCTTTTATGGTAGATTGGCCATTGCCTACTTATGTTAAATCTCTTTCGAGGTTCTTTTAGGCTTAGCCACTCATAGGCTACTGCAGATCAAGATTTATCAAGGGGTATGGAATAATTGTAGCACCCCTAATTAACGGCTTTACTAGAAAAAAAAAAAAAAAATTGCTTCTAAATGGAGCCATACTACCACACTGATCTTCTAAAGATCTTTAACAAGTAGTCACACATCCACTCCACTTGTGTTGAGATTCCTTGAATTCGATCCGAAAGCATTTCAACTAATCGATGTGATGCTAGTAGCATAGGCATAGGTGTTGTCTTAATATGGGAAATACAATCTATTGGCTTTATGAGTAAGACTCGTAAGGGAAAAGTCCTCTTGCTCTCTATGATTATAATCATGAAACTCTAATTACCTAGCGGCCTTGATTATTGCAGTACAAAAATAGAGACCATATTTCCTTGGTATATATTTCAAAGTCAAGACTAACCAACCAACTTTTAGATTTATGCTCGAGCAGATCGACGGTGGCTATTTTTATTTGCTACACAACAAAAATAGATCTCAAGACTCATGAGATATAAAATTGTACGTAGTGGAGTATCTATTGCTTCCCACCCATATTGAGATATAATATTCTTGACGTCGTTGAATGGTTATCACTCTCAATAACCACCTGAATGACATGACTGAATACTTGAGAGTGATAACCATTCAACGACGTACGTCTAGATACATTCTTGACCAGATTTCGGTGGGAATAAGCAGTGGTTGTACTGTTGACAAGAATATATTCCCACCCAAATCTGGTTGAATCCAATTAAACCTCCCCGTGGGAGTATTTGGAGTAGTTCGTTCTAAGGTGTTACATAGAGTCCAAGACTCAAGAATGGAGTCGTCATTTGGGGTGACTAACGGTCCGGTCGGACCGACCGGACCGACCGTTTTGGTCCGGACCGGACCGGACCAAGACTTAGACCGGTCCAGTCCGATCCATATTTTAGAGGACTGAAATCATTCGGTCCGGTCCACTGTCCACAGTTTTTTCGGACCGGACCGGACCGAATGAAAAATTAAAAAAAAAAATATTTTTTATATATAATAATTGTACAATTAACAATATAAATTTTTAAATATATTATTAATACTTGTTAATATTCTATAAATTAATAACATTTTATATATATCTTCATTTAACCTATCACTATTAACAATATAAAATTTTAAATATACTATTAACACTTGTTAATATTCTATGAATTAATAAATATATAATATCAATTAGTTAATTATATAGTAATTATATAAATTAATAATATAATTTTCATCTAATTTATTATCATTGACCATATAAAATATTTTTTTATTGAGTTTGTTACATAATCCACATTAATAAGTCACTTAATTTAATTTAGTATTTTAAATAAATTTTTTTATTAATTATTTAAAAAAAAAAAAAAAGAGGGCAGACCGACTGGACCGGACCGGACCGATAATCGGTCCGGTCCGGTCCCTTTGGGTGTTCGGTCCGGTCCAGTCCGGAAAAATAATGGACCGAAAATTTTCGGTCCATCTCCGGACCGGACCGGACCGGCCCGTTTGCAGCCCTAGTCGTCATTGATTATCCTTAATTAGCTAGATGGTGGTACAACGCATGCAACTTAATTACTTTAGTTTCTATTTTATTGATCCCTTTTGAAGTTCTGTATGGTTCCCCTTCTCCTACTTTATTATAATATGTCATGGGCATAACAATAAATGATGCAATTGTGCAGTATTTAAATGCTAGAGAATTATACTAAGCATTTTAAAGGAACATTTACAAGCCCCACAAGAGAGACTAAAAGCAAATGTAGACAAACATTGCACACAATGAGGCTTTGTTGAAAGTCATTGGGTGTATTCATAGTAACAAGACATAATTTAAAGTTGTCCCCATGGTTTTATCACCCATTCCAAGCTTAACTTACCAACTCTAAGATTCATCCAGTATTTCAAGTAATTTCATGCTCAAAGAAGATGTTGGATCAAAGAGTTTTACCTTTACCTTCCTTGAAATGATTAGAGAGTAGGGTAATTTTAATCAGAGAAGATAATGGAAGCTTAAAGAAGAAGAGGGTGAAATTGATTTGAAGTGCCTGAACTATTGATGAGCTCGAAGAGTAAAAGTCATTAGAAATGGCACTAGTTCCAAAGAGATAAACGGTGTGTTGAGACATTTGGGAAGTTTCTAACTTCAATATGTTGCATTTTGGTGGAAGGCTTATGTTTCAAGGATGGGCGTCGGTTATTAGTTTGGATTTCACGTGGGTCTTTTTTATTTTGCATATGGTCTTAAGTCAGATTATTATGATAAAAAATATTTCGTATAGTTCATCTAATAGCTCATTGATTATTGGAATCAGGTATTTATCTTTAATGTTTGATTAGTTTAAGGCTCTGTAGTTTACATACATCCGCCACTTTCAACCGCTTCTCTTATTAGGAGCATTGGTGAAGAATATATAGGAGATTTGCCTAAGGTGGATTATTTCCATTTTAACATTCCTTAAACAAACTTTTCAATCTCTTCTTTTTGATAAAAGGGTATCTATATGGTCAAATACTTACTAGTTTGGTGTCTAGTATTAATAGTATTTTGTGATCGTAGGATTAGATAAGAGGCGAGCGAGTAGGTTCAACAAATATCATGTAGGTAAAATTGTGGATGAGGTTCTATAGTAGGGGTTGAGGTTGAAGTTTGGGTGGGTTTAGATTGGCTGCCAAAACCTATAAAAAGACTCATTTCTTTTCAACCTTAGTTTCTTTACAAAATTTATTTCCTTACTCTACTGAGACTGTTCATGTTTGACTCTGTTAAAATATAGAGAGATCATTTTCCTGAATATTCATAAATTGTATATATTGAGCATATGATTACAGGAGTCATGCACTGCTTATATAGGCACAGGTGCCGTGAGTGCTTGATGAGCAAAAAACAGAATAGAGAATATTAGTTTGTTACAACAGATTCAGTAAAATACAAAAAAAAAAAGAGAATTTTGGAATCTTCTAGAGCTGTTGATGTGGATTGTGCAGCTTGGTATTTTCTAGATGTGCAGCTTCTGTTATTAGGTTGATGCGCCCCCTCGAGTCAAATGGGGTGTCAATCACATTTAGGTTCGATCTAAGAGAGAAGAATCGATCAACAACTAAAGGTTTTGTGAAGACATCAGTGAGTTGATCTTTGCTGCTGCAGAATTGAACTTGTAGAGTTTTGGCAGCTACTCTATCTCTAACAAAGTGAAAGTTCACATCCATATGTTTAGTGTGGGAGAGATAGACAGGATTTGAGCTCAAGTATGTAGCTCCCAAGTTGTCACACCATAGAACAAATGGTTGTGAGAGTGAGAAACCAAGGTCCTTGATCAATGTTTGCAGCCATATGAGTTCAACAGTAGTATTGGCTAGAGACTTATACTCAGCCTCTGTACTAGAACGAGCAATAGTGTGTTGCTTCCTAGAACTCCAAGAAATTAGGTGATTGCCCAAAAACATATAGAATCCTCCTGTAGATCTCCTATCATCAGGGCACCCTGCTCAGTCAGTATCTGAGTATGCATGAAGAGTGAAGCCATATGTTTTTACTAAAAATAACCCATGATTAATAGTAGATTTTAGATATCAAAGTATTCTTTTGACGGTTGTCCAGTGGGTATTTTTAGGATCATGCATGAATTGACAGACCTTATTAACAGCAAATGACACATCAGGTCGAGTTAAGAAAAGATATTGTAAACTGCTAACTATGCTTTGGAATAAAGTGGCATTTTCAAAAGAGGGTGCATCAAATTTAAAAAGCATGGTAGAAGTAGACATTGGGGAGGAAATTGGTTTAGAACCAAGCATATTGGCTTTCTTCAATAAGTCATAGATGTATTTTCTTTTCGATATAAAGAGACCATCTGAAAGATAATCAAGGTCTAATCCAAGAAAATATGATAAGGGTCTCAAATCAGTCACAGGAAAGGCCTATCCTAGAGAAACAATTAATCGTTCAACGACACTTGAGGAAGATGATGTGATGATCATGTCATCAACATACACTAGAATAAAAATGCAGAGATCATTTTTGTGTAACACAAACACAGAGGGATCCCCTTTGGAAGCTGAAAAATCATAGTCAATGAGCCATGAACTTAACTCTAAGAACCAAGCTCTTGGAGCTTGTTTAAGGCCGTAAATGGCCTTGCGTAATTTACACACAAAATCAGGTCGCATAGGATTAATGAATCCTTGTGGTCGTTGCATGAATATTGTCTCAGTAAGATTGCCATTAAGAAAAACATTTTGTATATCAATTTTCCTAAGACACCAACCTCTAGCAATGGCAATAGAAAAAACTAGTCTAATAGTTGAAAGTTTTACCATAGGGCTGAAGGTCTCGGTATAGTCAATACCGTGTTGCTGATGAAAACCCTTAGCCACAAGTTTGGCTTTCTGCCGTTCAATAGATCCATCTGGTCTCAGCTTAGTCTGAAATACCCACTTGCAACCAACAACATTAGAAAGAGAGGAAGAAGAAACAAAGGTCCAGGTTTTTGTTTTGACTAAGGCTTCGAATTCTTTGGACATAGCAGCCTGCCATTCGGGAAAGTTGGATGCAACAGAGAAAGATGAGGGTTCATCCGATACTATGAAAGTGGTTATAAAATATTGGCGAGTTGGGTATGGAACTGTGCCATCAGTAAGAACACAAGGTTTGGAAGAGTTAGTTTTTGACCTGGTGATGATGGGGGAATCGAGGGGGAATAATCTGTGTAGGATGAGAAGATGTTTGAGATTTGGATTCAATGGGAGAAGATAGAAGAGATGAGGAGTTAGGGTTTGCTGGAATTATCCGGGAAGAAGACGATGGGGTCTGAGGAATAATTGAAGTGTGTTCGGGCTGGGTATGAGAGTGAGTGGGCAAAGGGATTTCAGAATGGAGAGTGGGCTGAGAGTGTTGAGAAGGCCCATGAAGATTAAAAGGTAGGGGTCCAAGAATAGAGTTAGGAAAGCAGGGTAAGTGTGCAGTTTGTGAGACGGGCCTGGGAGCAGTGGTGTGTTTTTTGTAAGGAAAATTGCTTTCATTAAAAATCACATCACAGGAAATATACAGTCTATTTGTGTTTTGATCAAGACACTTGTACCCTTTGTGAGAGGGACTATATCCTAAAAAAATACATGATGTGGAATGAAAACTGAGTTTATGACGATTGTAAGGGCGTAGGTTGGGCCAACATTCACAACTAAAAGATTTTAAAAATGAATAATTAGAAGGTTTATGATACACCATGAAATAAAGGGAACGATTATGCAAGAAAAGTGTGGGAAGCAAATTTATAAGATATGTGACAGTTTCAAAAGCATCATCCCAAAAAGAAAGAGGAAGAGAGGCTTGAGCTAAGAGAGTGGGCCCTGTTTCAACAATATAAATATGTTTTATTTCAATAAGACCATTTTGTTGATGTGCATGGGGACAAGAAAAACGGTGTGTGATACCGAGAGTGTTGCAAAGATTTGTAAGTGGTCGAAATTCACCCCCAACCTCGGTTTGTATGATAATGATTTTAGTATTGAAAATCGTTCAACAAAAGTTAAAGAAGTAAAAACAGCAAGCACATCTGATTTATTTTTGACGGGAAAGAGCCATGTAAATATGGTGAAATGATTCGCAATAGAAAGATAATATTTAAATCCTCTTCTTGAAACAAAAGGGGTCGGGCCCCATACATCAGCCCATACATGTTTAAGGGTTTTACAGATTGCATGGAGCCCGAAGAAAAAGGAAACTGATGAATTTTAGTTAAAGGACAGTGAGGACAAACAAACAAAGTGTTTGGAAAATACGGCAAGCACGTGGAGCGCAGAATGCTGGAGACAGTTTGAAGAGACGGGTGTCCAAGCCTTTGATGCCAACAATGCAGAGAGGCTTTTACACCCAGATGTACAGACGAAGATGAAGGTTGTAGAGGCGGTGGAAAGCTATAGAGACCATAAGGTGTTGGACCGCTAATGAGGAGCTGCTTGGTCCGATTGTCCTTTACCAAAAAATGGGTTGCATGGAATTCAAAAAAACAAGAGTTATTAATACAAAATTGTAAAACTGAAACAAGATTTTTGGTTATTGAAGGTACATGGAGAAGATTATGTAATGCAAAATTAGAGGAATTGAGTGAGAGTGAAGAGTCATCGATATTTTCAATTTGAAGGCCAGTTCTATTTCCAACTCGCATTTGTTCATTACCAGTATATGGTTCGGATGAGAGATTGAGGTGTGATAAGTCATGTGTTATGTGGTGCGTGGCTGCACTATCCGGGTACCATGTAGAGTCGGGAATGGCCGAAGGAGAGGAGTAGTTGGTAGAGAATGATTGGGAAGGGTCATATTGGTAAGCATGGTCGAACCTAAAATGACATTGCAAGGCAACATGACCTGGTTTACTGCAGACTTGGCAGATGAGACGGTTTGGTTGGTTGGATGAAGAGAAATGAGACTGGTTATGTGAATAAGATCTTCCTCTGTTGGAAGGGGACTTGTCTCGTGAACGACCTTGTCGTCCTCCACGATAGGCACCCCTGCCTTGTTGGTTACTGGAGCTAAAATTAGCTGTTGGTTCAAATGGAGATTGAGGACTAGAGCTGCGTGATGGATGGATTAAACGGCTTTCATGAATGAGTAGAAGATAGTAGAGTTGATGAAAGGTAATAGGATCTGTTCTAGTAGTGATGGAGGTCACAAAGCTATCATAGCTGGGGCCCAACCCATTGAGGAGATACGTGACAAACTATTTGTCTGAGATGGAAGTTCCTGTGGCAGCAAGATCATCAACAAGTAATTTGACTTTACTGAAAAATTTAGATATGGATTGATCACCACGGTTTAGATTTGTAAGCTAAAAACGGATTTGAAATTCTTTTGCCTATGAATAAGAGCTGAACATAGAGTCTAGAGTAACCCACAGTTCCCGTGAGGTTTTTGAAGAAATAACTTGACTAATAAGAGACTCTGTTAATGAAGAAAAGAGTATACTGAGAATGAATTGATCGATTTTTTGCCAGGATTGAAATATTGGATTGAGCTTTGGTGTTGAATCTCCTTCAGTAAAAAGTATCTTGGGTGGAGGATGGCGTGTACCATCAACAAAAGAATAAAGATCTTGTCCTCTAAGATAAGTGGAAATTTGAACTTTCCATAATAGGTAATTTTCGGAATTAAGTCTGAGAGTGACAAGATGAGAAAAGGAAGAAGGATGAGTGAGAGGTGGCGTTGAGCTCTCAACTGCCATGATAAAGGGCATAGAGAACAAAAAAAAGAGATGAAGGATCAGAGAGACTGCTAGTCTAGCAGCTCTGATACCATGTTAAAATAAAGAGAGATCATTTTCCTGAATATTCCTAAATTGTACATATTGAGCATACGATTACAAGAACCATGCACTGCTTATATAGGCACAGGTGCCGTGAGTGCTTGATGAGCAAAAAGCAGAATAGAGAATATTAGTTTGTTACAACAGATTCAATAAAAAATAAAAAAAGAGAATTTTGGAATCTTCTAGAGCTGCTGATGTTGATTGTGCAGCTTGGTATTTTCTAGATGTTTAGCTTCTGTTATTAGGTTGATAGACTCAAACTCGTCAATTAGATATATATGATCTTTTCCTATCACAAAATTACATAGACGTACGGCTTATTAAAGTCCAACAAATGAGGCATATGATTAGGAACCAATCTATACTAAACTGCATCACATCCTCATAAAGTAAGGGAATATAAGGTAGCATAACAAATGTTATCTTGTAAAATCAATGGAGCTGCTTCATTCGCAACAGTGTCTGCCAATGTTTTCTCCATAACTACTAGGTTAGCTTGTAATACTGCACCAGTTTCATCCATAGAACTAAGGGAAAGTGATGAGAGCGGGGTACTATTGGCCTCGCACACTACAAGACGTCGAGGAGTACGTGTGGAAGTGCAATTTTCAAGAATACTCCAAAGTGCCCCATTGCCCGCCGGAAGAACTGAAGTCAATCACCTCGCCATGGCCCTTCGCCCAATGGGGAATCGACCTAGTAGGCCCCCTCCCCCGAGCAAGGGAAGAGTAAGTTTTGTAGTAGTGGCAGTGGACTACTTCACCAAGTGGGTAGAGTCTGAGGTGTTGGCAACGATCACGGCAAGCAACATCATACACTTTTTGTGGAAGACGGTCATCTGTAGATTTGGCATTCCCCGCATCATCATATCAGATAATGGGAGGCAGTTTGATTCTGACCACTATCAAGACTAGTGTCAGGAACTAGGGATCAAATTCCACTTCTCGTCTCCAGGACATCCTCAATCCAACGGGCAGGTGGAGGCGACGAACATGACACTGATGTGAATACTCAAAAAGAAACTTAGCTATAGAAAGGTGCTTGGGTTGGAGAAACTTACTGGAGTTCTAAGAGCATACCAAATCACAATGAGGATCCCTACCTATAGGGTGCAACACTTTGAGCACAACTCCAACAACGAATGATTAGAAGAACAACTTGACTTGCTGGAGGAGGTCAAACTTTAAGTAGAAGTAAGGACAACCATTAACAAGAGGAGAGCAGAACGATGCTTCAACAAGCGTGTACGACCAAGGGCATTCAAGATTGGGGAACAACTACTCAAGACGAAGGAAAGCTGTGCCTTCGATGGGAAGGCCCCTATGTGGTCACCGCCAACAATCGCTTGGGCTCCTACTGCAAGACTCCTAAGGGAACAAGATGTCACACCCCCGGAACTCCGAGCACCTGTAGAAGTTTTATTGCTTGAAACGTTTATGACTTGTAATTTAAATTTATATGTCAATGGTGTATACTCTACTAATAAAAGTGTGACTTTTCAAGAATAAAATACGACTTGCCAATCTCAACTCCTTACTCCAACGCAATCTCCATCCATGTAACCTCCATCAACGTAATATCCATCAACAACATCTCTATCGACGACTACTTACCTCCTTGCAAGGCACCAAAGTGATGAGTTATGCCTAAGGTTACTTTATCCCTCTTGCGGTGGAGAGCGGGCCAGTCCTCGACTGCCTGACATTTACCTTCCTCGTGAGCATCAGCAGGAGGGAACGGGTCCAGTCCCAAACTACTCGATAACTTACCTCCCTGTGGGGTCCTAAAGGGCGAGATGCTCCTTAAGACTGTCTCATCCCTCCCGTGACAGAGAGCGGATCCAACTCCTCTGTTGCTCGGTAACTTACCCCGACCTCCACTATAACGAAGAGTGGGATCAGCACCCGCCTAACCCAATAGTTACCTTCCCTGTGATGTCAACTGGTGGGAGTGAGTCCAATCTCAAATTGCCCGACAACTTACCACCACATGAGGATTAGTAGGTGGGCAGGCGGCCAAACCTCCCTCACATGGGAGAGCGAGTTTAGCCTCTTGGCTACCCGACAACTTACCCCACCCCCATCACGGTGAAGAGCAGATCGGCTTCTCAGCCATCCACCAAATTACCTCTTTGGGGGGACCAAAGGGGCGGGTTTAGCCTAAGGCATCTCAACCCCTCCTCGACGAAGAGCAGGTTTAGTCTTTGGACTCCCCAACATGACTCCTGGGACTCCATCTCCAACAACGGAATGCCAATCGAGTAATACCTCGAACTCCAGTAGCGCTCCTTCTCCACCAAATGAAACGCCAAGCGATTAACGCCTCACATCTCCAGCAAAATAGCCTAGGTTTACAAATTTCGCATTCGTAGATCAAGGATGAGTTATATTAACTTGTTTATCCTTTCCAGTAGTATATTAGACGTCTCCTACTTGCCTCATGGCGAAGAGCAGAATGGCTTCTCAGCCATTTGGAAAATTACCTCCTCGGGGGGACCAAAGGGGCGGGCTTAGTCTAAGGCATCTCGACCTTTCCCCATTGGAGAGTGGGTTTAGTTCTTCGACTACCCAATGTTACGCCATCTCTAACGACGGAACGCCAAACAAGTAGTGCCTCAGAATCCTCATCGAACTCCCCATCCACCAAATGAGAAACCAGGTTTGTAAACTTCACACTCGTAGTTGCGGATGAGTTATATGAACTTGCTTAGTTTTTCCAGGCTCCTGCGCTATTAAACATCTCCTACCTGCCTTACGACAAAGAACCAGACAACTCCTCAGCTATGCGATAACTCATGCCTCCTGAGGAGTCAAAGCGAAGAGCTTAGCCAAAGGCATCTCAACCTCCCTCCTTGTGGAATGCGGGCCCGTTCTCTCCACTACACAGCGTAGGCTCCCAAGGATCCAAACCGGAGGCAACAAATCGAGACAACCTTATGATTGTAATAACAGACAAATTTTACTTGTGGTTGTTCACCACACAAGTGGCATCACCCCTATACTCCTCGCCCGGTGCACTTCCTGAAGCGTACGAATGAAATGCTAAGAGCAAAGAAGAAAAAGAAGAAGCCAAGAAGAAACAACAGTATGTATAAGGAACTCCATTAGTATTATTGCGAAGTACATTACAAATAACAAAAAAGAAATACATCGATACAAGAGGGGAAATATTCAATTGGCGGGGTTGTCACTAGCGAGGTTGTCTGAGAGTGCGCTCGAAATCAGCTCTTACTTTATTAAGGCACCACGCTTCAACTCCGCCGGGTTAGGGGGAGTTCTTACACTTTCAGTTCCCTCAAATTGTTTCAGAGATTCAAGAGCAATTGATCTCTCATTCTCTCCAAACCCTCTAGATAGTCTTAATTCCAGGTGTCGTTGCTGACCAAGTGGACACGCGACAACTCCTCGCACAGTCGACGAAGGGCGATTTTGGTGTTGTCGAGGCTATAACGCAAGTCAAGATGGTGGCCTCAATGGCGGTTATCACACGATCGGCCTCACTTTTCTCAAACTTCAAGCCCTTCACTGTCTTATTTTTGGCCTTGAGAGAGTCCCTCGTTTCTTGCAAAGACTTGGAGGCCTTCTTGAACCTCTCTTCCAACCATTTGTATGACCGGGAGTCAGAGTCGTGCTGTTTGAGCAACTTCAAGTTGAAGAGTTGTCAGCTTGCAGTCGCTCCAACTCCTCCTATTGGCGATCAAGTGACTCCTGAAAGTTGTGCCTTGCCTCCTTGGTAAGTGCCGCTTCAAGACAGTGCGAGCCGGACTCCTCTCGGGACCTCTCCAAGTCAGACTTAAGTTGGGCCTTGCATTGAAGAAGCTGGAGAATCCTCTTTTGCCTCCATCGCTGACTGAACTGTACCTTGACGAGGGTTTTTTTCAACTCCTTTTTTCTCTCCCTCTCTTCTTTGGCACAGTGTAAGATCAACTGTGCCAAAAATTGGAGCGCCCGGTTCCCTCCTTTTAGTACCTTCCGGTCGTCCACAATTAATGCCGCCAACTACTCTACGCTCTGCCACAAAGATTTCAAGTTAGTGATGAAGGGAAATGCACTAAGAAAGCTTAAACAGAAATATGACGACTCAATAGCTGACCTTGGAAATGGTCAAGACGGCCCTTGCCTACCATCGGCCTTGGGGCAACATTCCCCTTCTCCTCAGAAGGATTCTCAAGTACAATGCCATCACCCCAATGCCTCAGCACCCACCATGAATTCCGCAGGGGATGGACCTCCCCGGCCTTCACCTTTCCCTTCCAGGGCACCTTCAGGAATCTCTCTGACCCTTGAGCCCATAGAAACTACTGGAGCCTTGCCAGCCACTGACACATTTGCACCAAGCCCAATGAGGGCTTCCTCGATCTCTCCAGGTGCTATCGCCCTTGCCTCGGCACTAGCCCCCGTTGATACCAAGGCCGAGATGGTGTTAGTGAAGGCTAAAGAAACACCAGCGTCTGCCAATGTGGTTGGGGCCTCACCACCCTTGCCAACTCCAACCCCATTTACAGTTTCTTTCGAAACCAAGGCCAGGGTGGTGTAAATGGAGGGCAATCGAGCCCGACATCAGTTGAAACTGCCAAAACTTCACTGACCTCCACTGACACCGCCATGACCTCAATCACGGGTGCATTCTCCAGAACCCCCTCGGTCCATGACAAGACACTCGCTATCTCTCTCCTGGACACTATGTCGTCACCTCCCTCGCCCTCCAAGTTGGGCTCAGTCAAGACATCCTCCACTTCAGACTTCAGCGGAATAAGCGATGGGAGAATCCGGGATGGAAACCTGGTCAATGAGATCTTCACCCCCGGCAGGGCGCTCTTTGAATAAGGGCAAAGGAACACTCTCGAGATTAATGTTGGGGTCCGGGGGTACTATCTGGGACTCTAAAATAGGATGGTCCAAAAGGACCACATAAAATCGCATGGAAAGCAACTAACTCCTCTCCAAATGAAAGTTCCACACCCCCACATTGCCGGCAGGGTTGGAGAAGAAGCCTTCGAAATAGTTGGCGAACCCCCCGAACTGTGTGAGATTGGCCATCAGGGGATCAACACGAACTTGCTGAAGAGAATCAGAGCCACCCGCCCCTCGTGGGAAAAGAGAAGAAGGTGTGGCGTGAGGAGGTGGTACGGTCACCGTCACCTTTTCGACGACTCGGCTTTGGCTGTTGGACAAGCGTTGTAACCAAGGATTGCCTTGGAAAGGGAATGAGCATATTTTCAGAGTCGGCTTTTGTAGGAGACTTCGTCCTGGTTTTCTTCCCCTACCCCTCCACCGACGGGCTAGGGGAACATCTATGGACCTGGGGCACAATCGCTTGCATAAGTAAGGTCCGATTAGCAAAACACATGTTGGCCAGAGGAGGAAAATATCGTCAAAGGATGCCCTCATCTAACAAGACCTTGGAAAAAACAGCGTCTGGATGGGCTTTCACCCAAGCGCAAATGACCTCGATCCAACTCACTTCCTAGGGAGTCGTTGAGGGTCTGGAGCTCTTGTCATTGCCCACGACCTCCAAATGGCGCGAACGGGGTAGTCACACTAGTTGGCCTGCTCGAATGGAAACTCCTACTCCCTACCAAAGAAGAAGAAAAAGTGTCGACTCCAACCCTTCACCTTGTTATACTGCAGCTCCAAATGAGTCAACGCTTGAATGGATCTAAAACTACACGCGTTGCCACTCTGCTTTAGAAGATTGTGGGTAAGAATGAACTCATGTGCAGTGAGATCAGGCTACTCGGAACCTACGTCCTCCAACGCTCATTGCCAGATGACGCAACACGATATCAGGGTCCTCCACGCATTTGGGTGGAGTTGGGAAGGTGCCAAGTGCAAGTGGTCCAGCATATCACGAACTGGACGGCAGAAAGGTAGCCTAAGGCCGTTGGAGAACATGCTAGGGTACATAGCCACCTTCAACGCGTACCTTTCAGAGTCCACGACGCCTTCATTGGGGGACAACACCTCAAACTCTACAATGCCAGGCACTTTGTAGGTCACCACCGACCGCCACGAGAACCTGTCAAATATTTGTGACTCGGTGTAGACCTCAAGAGGATCTAGGCCCCCAGGAGCATGTAAATAAATAGGAGACTTGGCGGGCTTAAGGTTTTTAGGGGTACGACGTGAAGAGTTCCTTAGAGCCATGTGAATGTAAGACGGAAGAAGGGAAGACGGAATATATGCAGAGAGAAGTTTGAAGAGAAAAGAAGAGAAGACAAAGTGGGCTACGACGACTAAGGGAGAGAATTTAAATAAACCCCAGCAACGATTGGCATCCCAAAGTCATGGGAATGCACACGCCCTATGAAGCTGGCAAGACGAGCACGAATCCCATGGCATGTATTGTGCGATGTGACGTGGAAAGAAGGAGCCGCATTACACCATCAATGCTAAGGGAACTGAAAAGACACAATCAAGTGCAAAATCCAACAGTTAGAAAATGTGCTAATAAAGTCGGGAGGGGAACCGTCGCCTGACATCATTAAAATGATGAAAAAACCACACGGGCATAATCTAGAGCCCAGAACCTTACAAGTAGAAGAGCCGGGAGAGTAATAGCTTCCCATTTCTAAGGAAGATGATCTTAACGGGAGCGATTGTGGGAAAATTTATAGCATGAAGATGAAGGCAAAAAGAAATTCCCATCATACTAGTCTGATAAGAATTGGCGAGGTAACCGTAAATGGGTTCTCCTTCCTATTGGCCCGTACAGCAAGCCCACGAGAGACCATTGGGGAAGTAAGTTAAAGAGCCTTGGCCAAACCTATCCAAGGCTAACGACCCTTCACTAAAAAGGGTTAGTGGGTCTCAGCAGAGTACTCTGCCCATAGGCAAAACCGACTCACGAAGCAACCTACACATAAGGAAAGCGGGCGGTAGAGGTAGATGAGACTCGTCGACTTGACACCTCCCCAATGACACTCTACCCTCGGGAAACTACGCAGGCAGGTGGGTGAAAAATATATGGAACTCTTGATCTTTTGACAGCAGGTATGGAGGAGGTTAACAGGGAACGTGAT